>NC_036860.1:64720290-64746628 GCF_002910315.2 Salvelinus sp. IW2-2015
CAGTGATGTGGATGGGGGGGTCTAGTGGGAAGGGGCACCAGGTGCTGAGCCATGGCACAAATCTTAGTGCAGGGGTAGCAGTGCCTCCCCCCCCCCCGCACCTGGCATGGATATCAAAATTCTCTCGTCAAAAGGAGGTGTGTAAGGGTAGGTTGTCAATGGTTAGAGCCAAAATCAATAATCTTGTCTTTGCTTTCATAAATGTGTATGCACCTAGTACAAGGCGGGAGAGGGGAGACTTTGTTTTGCAGTTTAAGGCAGTAGTTTGCACATTTAGCACTGGGACGAGGTGCTTGTGTTGGATTGGAGCTACATCACTGACTTACTAAAGACCGGAATAGTGAGGAACCACCTTTGGGCTCAGCAAAGGTGTTGTATGATACTCTGAATAAATCAATCAAATGTTATTTTTAAATGAGCAGAAACCGAGCCTTAAACCCCGTAGAGCAGGAATGTGGATGTAGAGGCACGTGGCCAGGAAAAACTCCCTGAAAGACAGAAACCTAGAGAGGAACCAGGCTCTGAGGGGGGCCAGTCCTCTTCTGGCTGTGCTGGGTGGTGTTCATAGGAGTACATGCCATTAAGGCCAGATTGTTCTTCAACATGTTCAAACGTTCATAGAAGACCAGCATGGTCGAGGAACAATCTCGGTGCTTATAGAGGGTGCAACAGGTCAGCACCTCAGGAGTAAATGTCAGTTGCTTTTCATAGCATTGAGAGGTTGATACAGCCGGTGTGTGTTTGTGGGGGAGAGACAAGGTAGCACGACCGGGTGAACAGGTCGGGTTCCATAGCAGCAGGCAGAACAACGGAAACTGGATCCGCAGTACATCCAGGGAGACGAGGACTGCCCGGAGTCGTCAGGCCAGGTAGTACTGAGGCATGGTCCTAGGGCTCAGGTCCTCCTGTAGGGGAAAGAGATGAGAGAATTAGAGAGATCATACTTAAGTTGACACAGGACACCAGATAAGAAATCAGAAATACACCAGATATAAGACTGGCCCTAGCCCCCGAGACATAGTCTATTGCAGCATAGATACTGGAGACTGAGACGGGGGTGTCAGGGACACTGTGGCCCCGTCCAACAATACCCCTGGACAGGACCAACCAGGCAGGATATAACCCCACCCACTTTGCCAAAGCACAGCCCCCACACCACAACAGAATATCAACCGAGCACTAACTTAATACCCCGAGTCAGTTTGATCTAGTGGAGTATCCCATCTCAAAGCAGTATACGTGGGTGAAGGTGGTTGGGGGTAGGGTGAGTACAGCTTGTTTGGATCGTATCTATACAAGACTCAGAGCAATATGTCTTTGGGGGTCTCCATTCTCCCAGTTGGGTTTTTGGACCATCATATTGCTATGGCTCAGTTCTTTGTTTCATCAGGTCCCCGGCAGGCATCCTAATGGAAATTACATGTAAAGCTCTTACAAGCTGCCACTTTTTGCTCAAGCTTCTAAGGCTTTTGGAGAGGTGGGAAACAGCAGAAGGGGGAGTTTCAGTCTCTCAGTCAGTGATATAGGTAAAGCCATCGTCTGTTTTTTTGTCAGCAGTATACAGCTTCCTCTTCAGAGTCCAGAGAGGACTGGGGGAGCTTGAGGTTAGCATAAGTGAGGTGGAGGCTGAGCTGGTGGGGCAAGGTAGGGAGGGGCTGCAAGCTGATCTGGTTGAACTACGTAGGAACCTGTGGGATTTTCTTTAGATCAAAAGGAGCACTTGTAAGAGCTAGATTTTCCATGTTGAGCGAGATGGATGCTCCCAGCTCCTTCTTTGGGTTAGAAAAAACCCAAAGACGTTTGTCTGATGGGCCTGTAACTTCTGTTGTGGAGATGAGAGAGCCGGGCTGTGGAGTTCTACTCTGATTTCTATATGGCAGAACTCTGCCGTCCTGGTGGTTCTCAGGTTCTGCTCACAGACCTTCCCAAACTCTCTCTGTCGCAGAGAAATGGAGTGGACATTTCCCTGGGCTTTCACAAACTCTCGGCTGCCGTATCTCAGATTGCCCCGGCTGCACCCCGGGGGTCGATGGTCTACCTGTGGATTTTTATAAATCATTGAACAGGACTTGTTTTGCGTGAGTGTGTCGGGGTGTGGGATCTGCTGCTAAGCTGTAGACGGGCAGGTTTGACTCTCCTGCACATAAAAGGGGACTGTAGGCCTGTGGCATTGCTCTGCTAACAGACTCAGTTGTACGCAAGGAGAAAAAGTACTGTGTATCACAGACAAGCTCTTCATAATCAGGGACATGCTGGATCTGTCGACGCTTTCAAATGTGAACTTTCCACTGGCTTCCTTTGATGGGTGGACCATGACAATCTGTTCAATGTGTTTTGGTTGTGGGGAGAATTTTGTGGCCTGTGTTAAAATGTTGTATGCCTGGAGCGGTGTCCATTTTGTGGAATGAGAGACTGTGATCATGTTTTTTCAGGTGTGTGCCAGGTTAATGCCTTTACTGTTGCTGCTGGGGGGTGATTGTGTGGAGATTGTGGTGTTTTTACGGAGGTGGTGTTTGCAGTGGTTTTAGTGTAATGAGGATGTCTCATTAAAGGAAGACAAATCATCTCTTTCCCTCTGATCGTAGTTGAGGAAGTCTCACTCTCATCACTGTGGTCATGCACTTTTTAAATCTGGTCCTCTGTAGTACTTCTCTGTGAGCTCCATCACGTGTGGGGGCCCATTGCGCATATATGTGTGTGGTTTGCAGGGCCCCAGTGATGGGTTGTTAGGTCATTAGGTGTGTGGTCCGATCACTGTACTGGTTCGGTCTGGTTACGTGTTCACCACAGAACCGTGCTGAAAACAACAATGTCAAAAGAGAATATCCAAGCCAGTAGGGTTGAGTTTGGTTTGGGCACGATAGTGTGGCTCGAGTCAAACAGAGAGTGATGTTCAACATTTCAGTGAGTCCATGGAGAGATACTGGTACTCCGTTCCACCATGCTTCATGTGAAGAACAATGATTGAAACCACAGAGCAGTCTGTTGTGGTTCCAGGCTAACATCTCTCTGGCTCTTGCACTGTCTGCACCCAAACCACATCCCCAATGACAATGGCTGCTCTCCTGTGTGAGCTCCAGTAATGTTGAGAGTCACTGTTCCTCCCACTGATATGTGCTCTGTTTGTTACATCATTCACGAGGGGACTGATAACGTGTTCCATCTCTTCCAATCCAAGGATAATCAGCACTTCTGTTGGAAGTAAAATGCAACAGTGTTCCTCTGGCCTCTTGTTAATGTGGTTGCCAGGCAACAACAGCATGCCATGTGAAGGCCGTCTGGGTCTGTCTGCAGTGTGAAAAACAAGTGTTTTACAATAAGTAGCCTTCTTTCAGCTGCCTGTCTCTGAGCTGAGCTGTCTACAGGCCTATTAACTTGAGCCTCAAGTCCAGTGGGATAACAACACTTATAAGAAGTGGACCGTAGCTAGGCTCTGACCTCTGCCTGCAGGCAGGACTAACAGTCTGTATAGTAGCTATGCCTGCAGGCAGGACTAACAGGCTGGTATATAGGTAGCTATCCTGCAGCAGGACTAACAGGTCTGATAGTAGCTATGCTTGCAGGTAGGACTAACAGTCTGGTATAGTAGCTATGCCTGCAGGCAGGACTAACAGTCTGGTAGTAACTATGCTGAGCAGACTAACAGTCTGGTATAGTAGCTATGCCTGCAGCAGGACAACAGTCTGGTATAGTAGCTATGCCTGCAGGCAGGACTAAGTCATGCTGAGACTACGATAGCTATGCCTGCAGCAGGACTAACAGTCTGGTATAGTACTATGCCTGCAGGCAGGACTAACAGTCTGGTATAGTAGCTATGCTGCAATGCAGGCAACGATAACAGTCTGGTACAGTAAGCTATTGCTGCAGGAGGACTAACAGTCTGGTTATAGTAGCTATGCCTGCAGGCAGGACTAACAGTCTGTGGTATAGTAGCTATGCCTGCAGGCAGGACTAACAGTCTGTGTATAGTAGCTATGCCTGCGCAGGCAGGACTAACAGTCTGTGGTATAGTAGCTAGCCTGCAGGCAGGACTAACAGTCTGTGGTATATATATGCCTGCAGGCAGGACTAACAGTCTGGTATGTACTATGCCTGCGCGCAGCAGCAGGACTAACAGTCTGGTGGTATAGTAGCTATGCCTGCAGCAGGCAGACTAACAGTCTGGTATAGTAGCTATGCCTGCAGGCAGGACTTAACAGTCTGGTATAGTAGCTTTGCCTGCAGGCAGACTAACAGTCTGGTATAGTAGCTATGCCTGCAGGCAGGACTAACAGTCTGTATAGTAGCTATGCTCTGCAGGAGGACTAACAGTCTGGTATAGTAGCTATGCCTGCAGGCAGGACTAACAGTCTGGTTATAGTAGCTATGCCTGCAGGCAGGACTAACAGTCTTGGGTATAGTAGCTATGCCTGCAGCGCAGGACTAACAGTCTGTGGTATAGTAGCTATGCCTGCAGGAGCAGGACTAACAGTCTGTGGTATAGTAGCTATGCCTGCAGGCAGGACTAACAGTCTTGGTATAGTAGCTATGCCTGCAGGCAGGACTAACAGTCTGTGTTATAGTAGCTATGCCTGCAGCAGGACTAACAGTCTGTGGTATAGTAGCTATGCCTGCAGGCACAGGACTAACAGTCTGGTATAGTAACTATGCCGATAGCAGGACTAACAGTCTGGTATAGTAACTATGCCGATAGCAGGACTAACAGTCTGGTATAGTAACTATGCCGATAGCAGGACTAACAGTTCGGTTGATATAGTAACTTATGCCGATAGCAGGACTAACAGTCTGGTATAGTAACTTTGCCGATAGCAGGACTAACAGTCTGGTAAAGTAAGCTATTGCCGATAGCAGGACTAACAGTCTGTGGTGATATAGTAACTTTGCCTATAGCAGGACTAACAGTCTGTGGTATAGTAACTTTGCCTATAGCAGGACTAACAGTGCTGGTATAAAGCTATGCCTCTAGCAGGACTTAGCAGGACTAACAGTCTGTGGTATAGTAGCTATGCCTATAGCAGGACTAACAGTCTGTGGTATAGTAGCTATGCCTATAGCATATGGGGATTATGAGTCTAAAAGGATACAGCAACCACTGCCATTCTGAGAGGCTGTGCAGAGAGAGACACACACACAGACACACAGAATTTGAAGGATAGGAGTCCAGCTGTTTGTATATGCCTTCTCTGACGCTGTCCCTTTTTGTTTCTTTCGTGTCATCATTATGATGATTCTGTGTGAAGCTCTGGATTTGACAGATCAGAATGTGGAACATAGTGTCTGGCCAATGGGAGCCCAGATCAGGTCATTCTGGTCTTCCTATTGCCTCTGGGCTTCCTTCTGGGGCCTGTTTCATTATGTTCCCGGATCAGACYGGGGCAGATACACAGAGGAAGGCACTGCAGTCATTGGTCAAAAGGCCTTTTGGATCATTACTCATAAATTTATTTTGATGCGTCAGATGTCTAATCTTGTCTCCCATAATGCTACCAGGATGAGAGACGAAGCTTATTGGGGGTAAATTAAAAGCTACTTTGTTTTGGTTCCTTTTTTTGTCCCTGAGGCATCTTGATATATTTGTTTGATTTCAGCGAGTATGTTAAAATTAACAGCCAAACATGGTTTTAAAACCATATTAAGATGTATGAAAAAAACTAAACAAATTGCCTCTAAATAACTCTTGATACTTGGTCAAAATGACTCCCCCCACGGTGATGTTATATTACCACTACTAGCCTGTCCGTCTGCCAAACCCCCCCATCTTGTTACTAACTCCTGCTCTGAGATATGTGGTATGAAAACTACCACATGGTCCATTATTGAGACTTTTTTATTTGCAGCATCAAATCAAATGTTATTAGTCACATTGCCGAATACAACAGGTGTAGACCTTACASTGAAATGCTTTCTTACGAGCCCTTAACCAACAATGCAGTTTAAAAACATACGGATAAGAATAAAAGTAACAAGTAATTAAAGAGCAGCAGTAAAATAACAATAGCGAGACTATATACAAGGGGGTACTGGTACAGAGTCAATGTGCGGAGGCACCAGTTGAGGTAATTGTGGTAATATGTACATGTAGGTATTAAAATGACTATTCAGACAGCCGGCGTGATGGAATATTAGTTATATTAGCTATTCAGCATCCTAATTGCAGCTTATCCCACTAAGTCCCTGGTGTGACTGATGAAGTCATGGTGTGTTACTGACTGGGAGCTAAGTTTTGCCAAGGCGGCCGGGCAGAACTAACTTACACTTTGACACAGTTGCCTCAGACAGATGGCTTCACTTCAGACAGGAATCAAAGATGGAAGTAGRTGATGTGGTTGAGTTTATTTGGCATTTGGTTTGATTTTAGGCCTTACATTGGGTAAGTGAAAGTGAACTTGCATAGTCACTAGGGTTGCACATTTTAGTGGAATATTCAGAGGTGAAAAATTGTCATGGATTAACGGAAATAAATGTAAATAGTTTTTGCATTGGATATATTTACCATATCATATTGTCACGGCTCCTCCTCTGCAGTGCAGGGGCGGTTCCTCCTGCAGGCAGAGGGTCGTTAGTGATTGGAGTCACCTGGGCTCTAAGTATTTAAACTGTCACTAATCACTTCTCTCTCTCTGCTCCTRRAGGTATGCTCATGTTTTGTTTGTTCCTTTGTAGTTTTGCATAGTTTTCACTCAGTCATGTTCACACACACATATTCACGCATCCATGCACTTTACATACACCTTACATTCTGATACTTCCACACCTCATTCCTTTTTCTTAGTTTTAAGGTAATAGTTTTGTTTATAATAAAGAACACTTTTAATTGGCCTATACCTGTTGTTCGTGTCCCCTCATTTTTGTCACAGGCTATGAGCCGGCTTGTGARAATATGGAGACAGAAACATAAACCTTTTACCTTATCATACGTAGACATAATTGTAAATMATTAAATCCTTCCAATAGAAATAAAACAATGAATTTAGTTACGAATTTAACTTTAATTAAAGGATCTGACTCTAAACATGGGATGATTTCACTGAACAGCAAAAGAAAGGGAATATTGAATGATCCCKAATGATCCATTGCATCTCCCAAAAACGTTTTCAACATAAATCTGTAAAATGATAGTATGGAAACTAAAGCTTTGGTTGTTTTCCTGTCAGGTTTCCATGTCTTCTCCCTGGACCACCTCAATGTCCACCTCTTGAACATCAGACTCTGAGGCCTCATCTTCACTGACACTTTCCAACCTTGTTGAGGATGGCTCGTTGTCAGGTTCAAAAAGCCTCAAATTTGCTCGGATGGCCACCAATTTTTCAACCCTTGTATTAGTCAGCCTGTTGCGTGCTTTTGTGTGTGTGTGTTCCCAAACAAGGACCAGTTGCACTCTGAGGCTGCTGATGTTGGAGGGATTTGGAGGATGATGGAGGCAACAGGGGAAAGAGCCTCAGATCCACAAAGTCCCTTCCACCAGGTGGCTGATGAGATATGTTGGCACGACTGCCATATTGCATCTCCATCCCAAAGCCCTAGCTTGTAAGTGTACTTCGCCAGACTGCCAAGAACCTTGCCCTCATTCCGGCCTAGGTGGCGCGACACGGTAGTGATGACACCGTAGGCCTTGTTGATCTCTGCACCAGACAGGATGCTCTTGCCAGCATACTTGGGGTCCAACATGTACGCTGTGGCGTGTATGGGCTTCAGGCAGAAGTCTTCACGCTTTTTGATGTATTTCAGATCTGCAGTTTCCTCTGCTTGGAGCAACAGTGAAGTGGGCAGGGCTGTACAGATTTCTTATCTTACATCTGCAAGCAGATTCTGAACATCAGACAGGAAGGCATTGTCTCCCTCAATCCGTGCAATGGCTACTGCTATAGGTTTCAGGCTGCTTACCACTCTCCCAAAATACATCATCCAGGAGGATCCTCTTGATGGGGCTGTCCATATCGGCAGACTGATATGGCCATTTCTTGGAGACTCCTTCCCCTCCAGGAGACCGTCAAAACATGATGACAACACCACCCCAACGGGTGTTGCTGGGCAGCTTCAATGTGGTGCTCTTATTCTTCTCACTTTGCTTGGTGAGGTAGATTGCTGCTATAACTTGATGACCCTTCACCTACCTAACCATTTCCTTGGCTCTCTTGTAGAGTGTATCCATTGTTTTCAGTGCCATGATGTCCTTGAGGAGCAGATTCAATGCATGAGCAGCATAGCCAATGGGTGTGATTTGTGGGTAGGACTCCTCCACTTTAGACCAAGCAGCCTTCATGTACGCAGAATTGTCTGTCACCAGTGCAAATACCTTCTGTGGTCATTGATGGTCATTGATGACTGCCTTCAGCTCATCTGCAATGTAGAGTCCAGTGTGTCTGTCGTCCCTTGTCTGTGCTCTTGTAGAATACTGGTTGAGGGGTGGAGATGATGTAGTTAATTATTCCTTGCCCACGAGCATTCGATCACCCATCAGAGATGATTGCAATACAGTCTGCATTCTCTGATTTGCTTGACCTTCACTTGAACTCTGTTGAACTCTGCATCCAGCAAATTAGTTGATAAAGCATGTCTGATTGGAGGGGTGCATGCTGGGCGAAGAACATTCAGAAATCTCTTCCAATATACTTTACCTGTGAGTATCAGAGGTGAACCAGTTGCATACACAGCTCGAGCAAGACATTCATCAGCATTTCTCTGACTACGTTGCTCCATTGAGTCAAAAAAAACTTCTCATTCCAGGAGGACCATGAGCTGTTATCGATAAGGTGTGTGATTCATCATTTTCACCTCAAATATAAGTACAGGGACTTTTGTCAGAGGTTGCTTGTTGTGAGCGCTGAGGGAACTTTATGCACTTGGCCAGATGYTTCTGCATCTTCGTTGCATTCTTCACATGATTTGGCACAGAATTTGCAAATGTACACAGCTTTTCCTTCTATATTAGCTGCAGTGAAAATGTCGTCCACACAGCAGATTAGTGGCCCGTAGGACATTTTCCTCTAAGATGGAAGAAAAAAAATGTATATAGTTAAGTCATAGTTAGATTAAACAACTCTTATTATTGAGAAAATTTTTAAAATGAACGTATGGAAACAGGTGAATTAACACGCCTCAGTTAAAAGGCTCAAGCAAGCTTAAACCCACATGGTAGCAAGAACCGAAACTAGCAGAAAGTTTGAGAACATGAATTTAAACAAACATTTGGGGTATGGAGCTACGAATCATCAAAAACTAGAGACGAAATGCACTCATCACTATCAGCTGCGTATTTAAAGTAACACTTAACATGTGTAAATAATTTGTAATGAACATAAATTCAACCAACTGAGACATAAACTGAACAAGTTCCACAGACATGTGACTAACAGAAAATGAATTAATGTGTCCCTGAATAAAGGGGGCTGTCACCCATAAATTCAAAAGAAAAAAAACAAGTTCCCAGTTATCTGGTGTGGCCCACCAGCTGCATTAGCTACTCGCAGTGCAATCTCCTCATGGACGCAACCAGATTTTGCCAGTTCTTGCTGTGAGATGTTATCCTCACTTCTCCACAATGCAACTGCGATCCGGACATTTCTGGGGGAATGGCCCTTAACCGCTCACCTCCGATCCAACAAAGCGTGCATCATTGGGATTGAGATCCGGCTCTTCGCTGCCATGTGCAGAAACAGCTGACATTCCTGTCTTGCAGGAAAATCACACCAGAACGAACAGTATGGTTGGTGGACATTGTCATGCTGAGGGTCATAGTCAGGATGACCTGCGGAGAGGGTACCACAATGAGGAGGAGGATGTCTTCCTGGAACGCACACGCCGTTGAGATCCTTGCTTGCCAATACAGCAAGCTCAGGGTCCATATGATGCTGATGCACACGCCCATGACCCATTACGACGGACCGCCTCCAGCCTCCAAATCGATCCACTCCAGAGGGACAGGCCTGCGGTGTAACGCTCATTCACCTTCGACGTTAAACTGCGAACCCGACACACCAGTCAGATATTTTTGTTTAATCTGTGACTCGGAGGACCTGCCTTACAACAGGCGCCTACAAGCCCTCAGCTCCAGACCTCTCAGCCTATTGCGGACAGTCACTGAGCTACTGATTGGAGGGATTGTGCGTTCCTATTGTGTAACTTGGGCAGTTTGTTGTTGCCATCTCTGTACCTGTCCCGCAGGTGTGGATGTTTGATGTACCGATCCTGTGCAGGTCGTGTTACATGTGGTCTGCCACTGGCGAGGATGAAATAACTGTCCATTCTGTCTTCCGCTTGTAGCGGCTGTCTAGGCGTCTCACACGGTTACGAAGACATTGCAATTTGCATGTTCATGAATTGTTTGGTTCATTGAACAAGCATGGGAAACAGTGTTTAAACCCTTTACAATGAAGATCTGGGAAGTTATTTGGATTTTTACGAGTTATCTTTGAAAGACATGGTCCTGAAAAAAGGACGTTTATTTTTTTGCTTAGTTTATTTACTAGTTAACAGAAAATCATGTAATGTCTTATATAAAATATATTCATCCCACCCAGTATTGTAATCAAAACTTATAAGAAAGAATGTAGTCCTTGGCTCAGACAGTGTAGTAGTGTGGGCTCAATAGCTTCTCATTAGTGTGCAAGATCTTGAGAATCAGCTGTACATGTGATGAAAGAATGCACTCTGCATGCAGAGGGTTGCAATTCCATTGAATTGGAGATAGTTTAACCAAGATATTCAAAATACCTAGAATTGCCTTGTGTAACTCACAATAAAGGTACACTGTCATAATTTTTTTTAAATTTTTTTATTTCACCTTTATTTAACCAGGTAGGCTAGTTGAGAACAAGTTCTCATTTGCAACTGCGACCTGGCCAAGATAAAGCATAGCAGTGTGAACAGACGTGCTAACTTTTTGGAAGAATTTAAGCAAATTTCCCAATATTCTCAGGCTTAACTTCCCATGGAACATTTTTGAAAAATATCCGGAAAGTTTTCGACCCTTTGCAACCCTAATAGGCACAGCTGCCAGACTGTGGTCTCTCAGATGCAGACCTTGTTAGTTAGAGGATCTAAGCCTCTGCCGTCCTATATTTATTTWATATTATTATAATCTCTGAAGGAACATTCAGTTTCAGTTAAAGTAAGTCTTCATGTTCACAATCTCTTTAGTCTCTGTCGATTAGCCTACTCACTCTGATACAGTGAAGAGATTTGATGACCCTTGATTTGCCTCGGTGGGTTTATGCCTTTTGACAGCTTATTTTTTTCAACCATGAGGTTTCCTTTTGTCTTTTTCATAGTGAAAACATCCAGAGGTTTGTTTTTACAACTGAGAAAATAATCTTTCAGAAAGAATACATCCCCCCAAAAAATCAAATCTGCTCTCTTGTCTGTCTTATTTAGGTAAATAAGCCAATCAAAACAGGAAATCCACAAGACAAAAAAAAAACACTAAGATAACGAAGATGTAGTCATTTGTTTTTCAGCTGTCTCTTGTATTAGCACGGCAGACAAAGGAAGCTTACTAAAACCGAGACCTAGTATGCAGTCTATAGCCTAACCTCACGGTCTTTATAGGCTAACCTCACTGTCTTTATAGCCTAACCTCACTGTCGTTATAGCCTAACCCCACGGTCGTTATAGCCTAACCCCACGGTCGTTATAGCCTAACCCCACGGTCCGTTATAGCCATAACCCCAACGGGTTTCTATACGGCCTCACCCCACGGGTCTTTATAGGCCTAACCCACGGTCGTTTATAGCCTAACCACACGGTAGTTATAGCCTAACCCCACCGGTCTTTAATGCCTAACCTCCACGGTCGTTATAGCCTAACCCCGCAACGTGGTCGTTATAGCCTAACCCCACGGTCGTTATAGCCTAACCCCACCAGGTCCTTTATATAGCCTAAACCCCACGGTCTTTATAGCCTAACCCACGGTCGTTATAGACTTTAAGCCTAACCCTCAGTCTCAGCCGTACCCAGAGAGGTTAAGAAAACAAGCTCCCTCGTTAATTACAGAAGACAGCCCCTCCTACCCCCCTCTCCTCCTACACCTCCCCGGCTCCGTCTATACCGCCGATTAAACACCGACGGCCTCTTGCCTATAGCAACAGCGCCATAGGGACATCTACTATCGAGGCCCTAAAATAATCGGTTACTCCAGTGCCTGGTAAACTGACCGAAGCCTCACGTACACCATCTAGCGGATCGTCCTATAGCCTAGCACACTAACAGTCTTTATAGCCTATATCCCTGTTACCCGGATTCTGTCTTATACGCGCACTAACCCCATGGTCGTTAGCCTAACTCACGAGTCCGTTACTAGGAAGCAACTAAAGACCACGCACCATATCGGTCGGTTTATATTTGCCTATATCTCGAACCTAGAGCAGTAAGCCCAATAAATATTAATAAAATGGATTAAGCCAAGTAACCAGCCTAACCCAAAACAAGGTCTGTCGAACTCCTACCACTAATCTGGTATTGCAAAGCTGGATTTGTGTAGTTTAGAGCCGCGAGCTATAGCAGATAGAGAGTCTATTTAGCCACGTTGAACTGTTTGGTTCTAAAGCGGCATATCAGCCTGTCGTTGATTGGGCAGCTTGGGATCAAGCCAAAATTATTGCCCCCCCAGATAAAGTCCTAGGACTGCAAGTCTAAGTTCTCGTGATACGATCCTCCACTTTGTTACGACCGAGACTGAAACAGAGTGACTGCCTTGCACGCCAGGTGCAAGCAATAGCTATTAGCCCTGCGACTGAACAATCGTGATCAAAGGGCGTCATTTGACGCTTATCTCAGTCTCTCCATAAAATGAGGGTGACGGAGGACAGTAGAATCAAACAAAAGACGAGCAGACTCATGAATGTGCTCCTTGTGTACAAAACCATCTCACAGTTGAATCTGACCATATTGCACAGCTACGGAAACCACAGACCTGAGCATGGCAGACGCGAGAGCGGGATAGATGGTGGAGGCACCCATGTTTATACAAAGCTACGCAAACAAGCCGCCCTTCAGTTCTCCTACCCAGAGCTGACTTTATGGTCCACCTCACCTAGACCAAACAGACACGCGTGTTTGGCACACCTCTAACTTCTGTCAAAGTCACGAGTCATCACACAGAGGTAAGGGTGCCTGGATTACTTTGAATAATCTCTACATTGCTGTTACTGGTCTTTCTTCTTGGTCTCAATAGAGTTCACCCCCTCTGTTGTAACCAAGCGATAATCAATCAAAGAGTGAAAACCCTGTACTCGGTTATAATATATCGGATGGACAATAAAATGTGTGTCCTATAGAGGTAGAATAAATTGCCCAGCGTTTACTCAATTCATGATTAATAGCCTGGCCGTGCCTATGTGAAAAGATTTAATCATAAAGAATAAAACTTACAGTATATATTTGTAGAGGTGACTCCTGAATTACCCACTGTTGGTCGCCTGGATTAATTTGAAAGTCCCGCCCGGGGATCGTGCAGACTTTTGCAATTGCGTGAGCTTTAATAACTTATTCACAGTTTAACTATCACCACTATGAGATTTGCTCTAAATTATAACTTCACCTTTCACCTAATCTTATGTTGATACTCATTCAGGTCTAAATGTCAATAGTGGAGAGAGGTCATCTGAGCACACTAACACTATTGCACTATGCTAAGTGAGATCTTATGTCACCAGATCAAGATATCCCATTGGTGTTAATTACACCGCTTAGCGACGCCACATCTAGGCCCGCAGGCCGTAGTGCAACCCTTAAGGTCACCACCACTCCCCGCACAGTTTCGCTATAGAGGTCGATAATTAAGGACTATGGCCTGCTCCTCGCCTTAAACAGATGCATACTGTTTAAGAGAGATTACGATGTCCACTGCTTCCCAACAGTTACTAACAAGTATGGAGGTGCTATGTGGCTAATGGTGTCTAAGCTTGTCCAAGCACCGTCCAAGTCGACTACGCCTAAAGTGGTAACACCACCTGCAGTGAGGGTGGCCAATAAGTACCATCTGTTCGTAGTACAACAGGAGCTGAAACTTGTCGGATGCGAGGGAAGGTTTCTAAGAGTCCGCGTAACGGCACGCCAGACGATCCGTGGAGGTTTCCCATTTCTAGCCGACTTCGATGAGATTGCGAGTGAACCGAAACGTTCCCAACCTAATAAAATATTTCCGCTATCACGAATGATGTTGCTTGAATGTGACCGCACAAATTAAACCACTATTAATATTTCCCCGGCTATGGGACTCACGACTCCAAACCAGATGGCACACCTAGTATCAATATCATTCTTATGGACCTATAACAGGGGGTGTGACAGACAACCACTGAGCAGTCATAAACTCTCGACTAATCATCTCATCCACATGAGGTTTGTATCCTACACACAACAGATATGTCTGCGAAGAAATCCATCCATTATGAACATAGCGCGAGATCTATGGGTTGTCCATTCACTGAGCCCTCAATATCAGGGTCTCTAATTTACAACATATAAACAGCATAGTCAACAGTTGTGATCTTATTCGCATGACTGAACAAGAACATTTTTTATCTGTGTGTAGTCACACTATATTCTGACCCCATACACAAATAAATCAGCGGCCCAAACACTTCCAACCATCAAGTGTGTGTACTCTTGATACAGCTACAACCAGTCTTGACACGAACGATTGTGTCACAACTCGATCAAGAAAACCACATGATCAGAGGCAGCTCAGCGTACATACAAACCATAGCAGGGTGTACTCATACAACCATACAGGGTTGGTAACCATAGCAACCATACAGGGTGTACCATACAACCATACCAGGGGTGGTTTACACCATTTCCACGCAAGTCTTCAGACCACCCCGCCCGGACCACCGCGTCCATTATTAACAACCATACTATTGGTGTATACCCCGCAAAATACTAAACGCCATTTAGGATGATTTATTTTCTATCAAAGGGGTAGAGTTGACCCCATATATCAACGATCACATACAGGGTGTACCATACAACTGCATGAAATACAGTGGGTTCTGGTACATTCATACGTACATACCATTTACAGGGTGGTCACCGCCTGAGACTAAACCTGCGACCATGCATCAGCTTATAGCCTATATAACGAGAGCAGATATATTTGTGTAATTAATTCCTTATAAATCTGGTTTAGAGACGTCTCTTACAGTGCTCACTGAAGGAGAATTGTTACTATACAACATCCGTTATCATAAACACATGTGGACAAACATGCGATGCTCCTAGTCTTGCACAAATATATGCGCGGGAGTGTAAGGAGACCTTATCAGTAAGCCTAGCCTAAACATGCCTCTCCCCATGAGATAGTGAGCTCTGTACACAAGTGCCGTAAATGTTATTTAGCCTAGTAATGGTGTTTTTGGTATCTTGTGGGATAGCTCACCTCCGCCGCGCCGGGTAAACATTATTCACTGACTCCAAGAGATCCTAAGCAAACCACTACAGCTAACACAGTGCCTAATATAATCTTTAGCAGAGAGGGAGACGACGCCACGCTACGAACAGGAAAGTGTGGTAAGCACAGACCTGTTCAAAAAATGTGCTTATAAACATGAAAGTAGTTTCTGTATGTGATTTGAATGTGAACTGTACATCCCAATACGAAAATACTTGTGTCAGACAATCATCTCACACCTGTTTTAGGTTGGTGTGAAGCTATGCGGACCATTGAGGGCAGCCGTCGATCAGACTCTGAGAAAAATACTTCTTATATCACTTATCCACTGCATTCCACAAAAGCTGTTTAATCATGGTCCACCTTATCCACTGCCCCCATTTTGAGGTTAAGTCATCGCAACACAGGTCTGGTCAGATTTTTCTATCCCGTCAGGTGGTCCACCTTCCCTGTGGCCGACATGGTTGGTGTAGTGGACGTGGTGAGGACATGGACGTCTCATTTGTCAAATGCCAACTTATCTTCCAGCTGTTGACGTCTTGACTCCACCTCCCCTTCTGCATCCTCCGATTCTTGGAGATTGTAATGGGGCCACATATGAAATGTGTGTAAAATACTGTTTTTTGAAGGTTGTAATTGATTAATGATGAGGCTAAGCTAATTCCAGCTGTGTGTGAGGCATGTTTGTTGACATACAATGCATTTGGGGTTTCAAACGGCAATATACAAAATGAGGTGAGTAAGGTTCACAAATTTTTTTTGAAGACTTCCGGAAATGAATGGTGGGATGTGAACTGATGGTAAGATGACACAACACCTCAACATTGGTCACGAGTCGTCTTCTAATGTGGAAGAGAGGACCAAGGGCGCAGGACGTGATACGAATACATCTTTCTTTATTATAACGAAGACGAAACAAACACGTCTTACAATACTAATGTACAAACAACAAACGACCGTGAAGCTCAATCCAACGTGCACACATGCAACATAGGACCATAGACAATTACCCGACAACCTGTCAATGCCTATGGCTGCCTTAAATATGGCTCCCAATTCAGAGACAATATAAGACAGCTGTCTCTGATTGAGAACATCATGCAACCATAGACATAACTAGACACCTACACGAACAAACCCCATAAACTCAAACTAGCCTACATTGATAACATGAAAAAATGGGGGCTTTGACAATTAGATAAACTGCCAACAGAAATGCTGCAGCCGCCCGGCAAAGGAATTTGATAGATCAACAGTCAGAGTCCTCTGCCGTCCACTGGCGTTTCTGCTTATGTGTCGCGACTACTATCACTAGTGGTGATTATTAGCCAATCTTTAACATGACCTCCCATTTTCTTCTCTTTAATTGTACTTGTACAATGTTTTACTGTGCATTAATCTCTTTGAAAATATTGTTGAGTGGGATATCATGGGGTAATGGAAATCCATTTTCAAGAATAAGGTCTATTTAAAATTATTTTCATTATTCCCTATATCTAATAAGGTTCGAAATCTGAAATTTGTTCCATGCCCTGGGATTCTCTGTGCGCTGGCGCCTGGAGATGCTCGTGGTCCATTGCCCTGTGGTGGTGGAACTTCAAAAATATGATTCGTTGCTGTCTGCTTCATGGGTGCCTGAAATCTCCAATCGCCGCTATTACAGCTGATTTGTTCCTTAAACACAATCGGATATTTTTGCTCTATCTGACAAAGTCAATTACAGATCAAGGCTTAATAGGTATTTCAGAATCGGTTTGTTGTTGTTATTAAATTGTAGGTGATCGGAGGTGTTGCCGGACTTCATCAAAACCACACCTATAGTCTAGTGAGGTCACCACCACGTGCACCGCGCATATCTCACATCGAGAAGATTCAGCCGCCACAGTAAACCACGCGCTCGAGCCACTCACTCCCCTCAGCTCAAGAATACACCAACATTCCGAACTGACACCGAGAGAGAATGAGCTTTAGTGCGCTGGCTTGAATCAGTCTGTCCAATCGCTCGACAATCCTAGTGTGATGACTGTGTGTAAAATGTGTGTTTGCCAGGCAACAGGCGGGTGGAGAAGATTCGGGGAGCCAGCTTGGATAGGCGAGAGCGCAACTACCACCAGCAGTCGAGACTAAAACGGAAATAACGAATTAACCCAAAGGGATTGTCATTTCATAAATCCTATCAAACGTTAAATGACACATCGTTACAGGAGGCAAAACGAGAAACCACACAACAGAAGATTGATTTAATTATCCATAGTTTTCCGGTTCCAAGGCGCGTGGAAAGATGAAGACTAAAAAACCTGGAGCAAAGCTTGTGTGATTCCATGAGAATTGGATAGGATCGTATGAACCAGCTGACTGGTGGTGAAGTGATGGGCTTCGAAGCCCCGGCTTTATTAGAACCGGTTAAAGATGCCGTATGACTAGAAAAACTGAAATAGTTGTTAGCCAATATAGCTTAAACTGGTTTGCCCTATATAATTGTTGGTGAGAAGGTTAAGATGCTTCACTAATTCCAAGTCAATGCCAAGACCTGTTGTTAAATAGTGTTACATTAGATAATGTAGCTATATCGTTTTAAAAAAAGCGAAGCAGCCTGAGAGTAACCATGTCTTTATCACACAAAGTATGAATTTTATATATGTTCAACATTGCAATATTTTATTGCCTAGTATTTGCGTGCATGTTGATGTGTGATCGTCTGCAGGCCTGATCACTGGAACAGACTTCGATTATGGATGTTTGAAAAAAGGTCATTGAAGAAGGTTGGACATTGCCTTCCTCAGTGCTACACATTATTTTTTATAAAAAAATGCTTGCCCCACACTGGGTGCGGAACTCGGTGAGCTTCGGAGCTGTAAGCTGCTCAGCCACCAGATGATTCATGCGATGGAATGTGTGGCGAGCGCGCAGTCTTTGCTGACTTGGCCTTTTCTAAAGGAGTCCATTGGCTGTCATGTTGAAGATGCCCAAAGCACTCTCGATTAGAAACGTTTGGTGCTGGCCTGAAGATCCTGGTTTTCGAATCACACAAATGAGGATGTACGATCCAACATGTATAGTGTCTTTCTCCTTTATAGAACTGTTTTGTAAATAGTTTTGGACTGAATTACTGATTCTACATTTAGTGTGCTGCACTAATGCTTTTTTGAGTTCTAAGTGCGATTGGTTTTTGCCACGTGCCTTTGCTAATGTTGTGTCATCAGGATTTTAGAAATGTCAATGGCAGAATGGAGCTAAATGTCAAAACCATTTTCATATGAAAAACAATCCCGAATTTGGTGTGTGGTGTGGTGTTGTGTGTGGTGTGTTGTTGTGTGTGTGTGTGTGTGTGTGTGTTGTGTGTGTGTGTGTGTGTGTGTGTGTGTGGTGTGTGGTGTGTGTGTGTGCAGAATGTCAAGTAAAACCAGATATAAATAATATAAACGGAGCCACAGCAGAGGCAACTGCAGACAAAATATTATTGTCCAAATTAATGACTATAATGCTGAAAGTGCGGTGTGCGTCGCACATGGCCTATAGTAAGTAGCCTGGTGTGCAATAAGCGACCTTTCAAAACGCTGTCTTACCTTAGTTCCATTGGTCAGTGTTGTTACCTTAGAATGTTAATTAAGATATGTAATTAGATGCGGTTTATGTGACGTTTGACAGAGTACCAATGAAACACCGATTTGGTCTGTTTTGTGCTAGTTGACAGAGAAAACGATAGCATTGTGCCCAAAGCACATGTTACTCTCAAGAGGCAGAGCCCTTGCCACGCATGGCTGCTGACGCACGCACAACTGCAACACACGTAAGTTATCTTTGTAGTTGAGCCTTTCATTCTCCAGCCAAGCTCTTGGCATGATGTAAGATGATTTTACTCGATGCATGAGAGCTATTGATTGATGACTGGGTGTATTGTGAAATGATGTGACATATTGAACATGTGAACATCTACATTGACATATTGCATATAACAAGTACATTGAATGTATTGACAACACAACTAGGCCTAAATCATAATGCACTGCAACACAGGGTCTATGGCACATGTTTAACAACAAGTCCCCTTGATGGGCCTTTTAGGAATTAGTAACTGAAAAATTATGGAACCTGTGGCCCTACGCATGCCACACAACTGTGTTAGCCTGTGAGCTAAAGCCTAACGGAGCAGTGCTGGTAGACAGTAATGTGGTTGTCTTTAATGGTATGTGTTGAGAACATGTTATCTATATCAGCTTTCCTGTGGTAAAGCAATAATGCAGATTAGCTACTGTCTCCATACTGAGTCTATTAAAGAAACAAACCACACTGTGTTATGTATTGTGTGTGCGTGCCTGATTTAATTTGCCCTTTAAAGGGTCCAATCTGCCCTTAGAACCAACTTTTCTGGTTTTAAACGGAATCAAAATAAGCCAGAAGAAATTAATTATTTTGTGTCAAATTTGACATCAAAGTGTAAATAGGGATAATTTTTGCCGCATAAAGTCATCGGTTTAAAACTGGAGCTTTGGTAAGTGAGTTCGCACATTACTGAAGGGTTTTGCCTATGGATTAAACTTACCCACTTTGCCCAATTGATGCCTCATTGCTCAGAGACAACATAATTGGGTTGGTCACCCCCGCTTGCCATGTGTGCATTTGTTGTCCATCTGCAATATGGGGTGCCACGTACACACGTTTCCCTCTGCAATAATAGGAGTGAAAATGGGATTCCAAAAGTCGTGCAAACTCCATGCATTTCAACAATAATTGCCAAGATGGCAGGAATGGATTACATCCGACATGATCACTTCTGCTGCCTGTCAAACTGTCAAAACACTGGTGTTGGTGAGTACGTTAGCTAAGTAGAATAGCTGGTTACTATTTTTGTTAAAACATTATTTGATTTAATGCTAGGTGAGGCCCAGCTAACTATATGATTACCACATGAAGAAAGGGGGATATACTGTACTAGCTAATGCCCATCAAGACGGCCACCTCCAACATACACTTAAAAACCTCACATAACATGTAATTCTGCCTAAAACAATGCCAATTTCTCTTCATCAGTGGCAATGGCTTTAGGTGAGCGCATGTTTCCGCCCTGTGATAAGCGAGGCCACTTTGGTCAAAGGCAGGGACGCAAAATATTTATCTTGGGTCCATTCAAGCGCCCTCTCCAAGGGGGCTGTTGGAGAAAGTATCGCTGCAGCGCTCCAACCAACGTCAAAACATCATGTAGAAGAAAAAGCATATGGTAGATAAGATAGCATATGTGGTCTTTTCTATAGCCTACAGGCTGGAAGAGAAAATGTATGACAGATATAATGAGTACGAAAACCTTTTAATCGGTTTCTTAGATCAAATGGCCTAACCTAAAATTGGTGCCCATATCAAATAAAAATGCGCTGACACGTAACAAACCACATATCATTAAACAGGACAGGCCAAAAGTAAAATGGACAATCAGGCTAATCAGCAGCTGCGTCAGGAGTTTATTCCCAGTGGGCTAATTTGTCATGATCATGATTTTCAAGTTTTATCCTTACAATGTTTATGAGCTAATCAACAGCGAAAAAATAAAAATACTTCTGCATTCTCCACTGTGTGGAACACATTGCAAATCAGGCTCAGGATAACTCCTTCTGATAGATGTTGGTAACTGGATATTCCAGAGCTTTAAAGCCAAATTGAATTAGTCACGGGAATCAGGACTAATAAAGCGAATGCAGATGCCTTTTTTTTTTTAAAACAATGGGCCTACCACATGGATGGGCATTCATAAAATGCCATTGCTGGCGACAAGTGGTAGGTCTACATCCAAGTAAGCACGGGCTTGGACATCTTTTGGACATCTTTTTTTTGGTCATGGTCCGACTGGCAGTCTTTTTCTGGTGTTTTACAAATGGTAGACTAACCATGGGTAAATTCCTAAAATTATAATTTCAGGCGATCACTGTAAGGCTATACTCAGTAAGCATTGGACTGACGCTGAATGTCTTTTGGACATCTATTTGGTCTTGTCCGACCGGTCTTAAATTTCCAGGGTGGCACAAGGCCAGGACGGGCCCTGGAGGAAGATGTGCCATAGCTCCGTAGCTTTTGTTAGCTAAGGTATCTAGCAAGTGAAGCCCGTTCCATTTAGGGTCATCCAGGCAGGCACTGGATATAACCGCTAAGCTAATCATAGGAAATACAGCCAGCTAGCTTTGGAATAATGTTTAGAGCAAACTGGCTAGCCTAACGTTAGCTAAGCTAGCCAGACTGATTTAAACTCTGACAAAGGTATATCTAAACCCAGATTTGCAAGTTAGGTAGCTAGCTTGCCTGTTCTCAAAAAAAGTTTAACGTGATTTCTAGGCAAAAACGTAAATTAAGGATGGTACTTGGTCTATTGTACATCTACACACAATTATTTTTATTTGCTAAGTAAGTGTATCATGCCTGTCTTCATAAGCCACTCAATGTGATATTTTACAGCATTAAATGTTTGTCTTTGTAACACATCACACAATCATCGATTTTGTTGTTGAAAATGTATCTACACTCACTGGCCGATGTTTGTGCAAATTTTCAGCATGTATCTTACACCTGTTGTAGGGATATTAGCCAGTTCTGGGATTTGTCCTCATGGGAAAGATTCTAACAGCCGAACATAAAGAGAGCTGAGATGAAACAACTAGACAGAATAGAATATTGTGTGTAGAAACAGTGAGCTGACTGCAAACAGGCATTCACCTCGCAAGATGATACCATCTTTCCTGGTAACATGTATTTACATGTACGTGATGAAATGTTGAAAACTAAGTTCAAGCTACTTTTGTAAAGCAAAGGCCTTCATGAAACACATTCAACACTGGCTGTTGCTATCTTGGCCATAACTGATGTTGACGGAGAAATAATCAGCTAGATAGGAATAAGGCCCCCTCTCTATCTATATATATCTACTTCCAAACTTGTTCTCTTCATAGCAAAGATAGCTTAGTCTTACCTTGCTGTACTCACTAACTGGACTTGTTTGTTGTGATTGATGGCAAAAACACACTCCAAGAAAACACCACATCAAACTACACCCCCAAGACAATGGTCGTTTGCCTTTCAGTCATTGGACACTAGCATTTTTAATGAAAAAAGAGTGCATTTTGGGAAGAAGGAATGGTGAATCCTTCTCTTAATGTGTGTGCGTAGTCTGTGTGTGTGCGTGTTTGTGTGTGTGCGTGTTGTGTGTGTGATGTCCTCTTGAGTATTGTATATGTGGCGGAAGAGCAGAATTACCAGTATAATATGTTCTATATATAATCTTTTTAATAGATTTTTTAATTTTTACGTTTAACTCTTTTTCTCATCAATTTTGTGGTATCCAATTGATAGTTAAGTCTGTCTCATTGCTGCAACTCCCGTACGGACTCGGTGAGAGGCGATGGTCGAGAGCCAAACGCGTTGGCTTTCTCCGAAAACACGACCCCCAATTCCAACCTGGCTTCTTGACACAATGCCCGTTAACCCCGAAGCCAGCAACCAATGTGTGGGAGGAAACACTGTACACCTGGCGACCGTGTCAGCGCGCATGCGCTTTGGGCCCGCCACAGGAGTCGCTCGAGCGCGCGATAATAGGGACAGAGGACATTACATACAGGGCAACGCTCCCCGAACCGGACGATTGCTGGGCAAAATGAGCGCATTTTTATGGCAAATGTTGTTAAATTATAGCCATGGTATAGAAAGGGATAACCAACTCGGGCTCTAAATGCGTTCTCCTGGAAAATAATGCCTACCTCTGTGAAGGTCAGTTGCCTCTAGCGCCGGTAATTCCCGCAAAATTGCGGGTACGAGCAATGCCGTCGGGGTACAGAAGTTTTTTTTCTCACCTGAGTAGCCCTCGTTTCACTGCCCACATTTTTTTTTTACCAATCTAGTGTTCAGGGCCAAATAACAACACATGGTCAAATACAGGTCCTAGTCAATAATTAACATCCAATCACATTAACGTTACTCTCCTTCGGAAACCTTCACTTTGCACAGACATTTAAAAACGAAACGTGGATTTGAAATAATAAGCCCGGGAGTTTTTTGGAGCGAAGAATATAGAACGACGTTTCGAGTAGTAAGACATGTATGAAGCAACAGATACCATTAAAAAAAGGGTTAGAAGCTCCTTATATGGTGAGCTAACGAAGTGGCTGGAACAGGCAAGCCCATACTATTGTGGAGGACTTAAATTCTCCTGCTGCCAAGCGAATATGGCATGGGGCAATCGGGGATAAAGGCAAAAAAAACTACACAGACAATGTCTTCATCAAACAACATGTTTCACGAAGATCAGTGATCATGGCAGGGAGTTTTGAAACAATACTGCTTTTCACATACAAGCCAGTGAATTATCCAGCTGAAATTATACGCTGGATCGAGTCAACGGATCGTGGTGGCCCTGGCCAGCCTCCTGGTTTATGTCCGTTATGTTTATGGGGGTCAATTAAGCCTGAAACTATGTCACGAAGCCTGGTCACAGCCTGAAGACATAGGAAAAGGAATTGGTTGATACCCCTTTAATGGAAGAAAGACGGGAAATGAAACACAGACTAAAAAATTAAAAAATCACTTACGGGTTAGATTTTCCTCAGGTTTTCGCCTGCCAAAAATCTGTGTTGTTATAACTCACAAGACAATATTTTGACAAGTTTTGGAAACTTTGGAAGTGTTTTTGTCTATCATAATTATATGCATATTCTACGATCTGGACCTGTAGAAATAGTCCTGTTTACCTGGGAAACGTTATTAAACGGAAAAAAAATCTGACCCCATGCATTAGCGTCAAGAAGGTTAAAAGCAAGCCCCTGACGTCGTGCAATTTTCCGGCATTAATGCAATTAATGGGCAGCGACCAATGTAACGATTTTACAAAACACAAGAAGCTGGTTGTCAAGGGGCCAAAGTATCGGCACTTTTTTTAAAATGTGAGAGACAGCTTAAAGTTTTATTCAGCTGACCGTAATTTTCAACTTGTCTGACTCGCTTGCATGATGACGAGTTTCTAACATGACTGGCCTATCTGGCTTGAATGTTTTTTCTCTCCTGAAATGATCGGAATCTATGAATTACAACGGACTCTCCGCAACTATTTACAATGTGCGGGATCAATTGAGGCTATGATTAAGAAATTGGAGCTCTTTCTGTCTGTAATAATAAGGACAGGTCACGGGGTCTTCCATCATTGTATGATTTTTTGTGTGCAAATGATCCCTCAAGCTTACGGACTATGTAAATTGTGCTATAGTGAAGCAACCTGAGTGAGCTGGGTGCGCAAATTAACGCAGGTACTTTCCCAGAAACGGAGCGACACAAAACAACTGGAATTCGTTATCCCTTTCATGCCCTGCCTCCAGTCCCCTTACCGATATCTGGACAAGAGAGCCTATCGAAATTGCAAACAAACGTTCTGGAACATTTAATAATTCAGAAGCCACAGCCAGATTTCTGGAAAGCCTGCGCTCAGAGAATCCTGCCTTGTGCAAATCGCTTCTGGTAAGACACTAATGCCCTTTGCAACACGTACCTATGGTGAAGAGTGGATTCTCGGGCCCTCACTAGCAATGAAAACTAAATATCAGTCTGGGTGAGTTATTCACAATTTTTGATGAACAAAAAATATTCTATTGTAAGATGGCTTTAATAAAGAGCAAAAATTGATTAATTATTAATATTATTAATTTGTGCCTCTGGTCCTTATATGAGCTCTTTGTCACTTCCCATGGGCCGGGTTGTGACAAAAGCTCTCAACAACTCAATTTATTTTAAAATAAATGTATTGTATAGTGTGTGTTGGGCAGGCACTTACAATGATGGCAAAAAACAACATTGAGAGTGGCGCTGACCCCTGGTGCTAGAGGGGGTACGCAGCTGGAGGTTGAATGTTTGGAAGGAGTACGCGAAACCACGCTCTAGGTGGCAAGTCGTGAACACACCTTCATGGCAATTATTTTTTTCGCAATGAATGCCATAGCCCCTTGTTGATTATCCCTTTGGTAATGCTGACGCAGATAATTACCCGGAATGTGACTTTCCCCATAACTTCTTGTACCTTGTTGTTAATAGAGACGCATGACAACAAAGAGAAATCAGTTCACAACTGTGTGACAAATGTTTCTATAGGAAGGGGGTTCCACTCTTCTTGTGTCCGATCTACCTCTATTAAATGACTGGATAACCTGCAAATGTCACTGCACCACCCATTTCCCCTTCCTTGTTTCTCTCTGTTGGTATTAGAGCTTAAACCATAACTAACACCTTCCTACCCTTAATTATTTTCAAGCCATTAACAAGTCACTCTCTGTGGCCTATAACACATAGGCCCCACAACCTAAAGGCTAACGAAGAGACATGCCTTGTGAAAGAACTAAAATAAGGTGCAAGCTGGTAGTGTATACCACCTTCTTTGTATAGCATGTTTGTTTATGCATTTGTTTTAGGAAAGTGTGTACTTAATTTTATATGTGAGAAAGGAAGGGGTTTGGGAAAAAGACGTGTGTGTGGGGAAACTTGCTGTCATTAGGTGTACCTCTGTATGAAGTTATCTTGTTTGAGTGAGTGAGTGGGTGTGTGCAAGTTAAGTGAGTGTTCTGTTAACGCACATTATTTGTGTGAGAGCATAAGTAGGATGTTGCTGACTACAGTGATGGTGGGCAGTTTGCCTTTCTCTGCCAGACACGAATATCCAATTAATTTGAGAGCTGGACTTGACCCTTCAACCCACCAACACACACACATGCATGCACGCACCACACAATGCTCAACAAGACTGTTAGTCCTTCGATTTCTCTTAATCTCCTTCCTCACACCTGGTGTGTGTGTGTTGTGTGTGTGTTGTGTGTGTGTGTGTGTGTGTGTGTGTGTGTGGGTGGTGTGTGTGTGTGTGTGTGTGTGTGTGTGGTGTGTGTGTGTGTGTGTGTGTGTGTGTGTGTGTGTTGGCAGCCCCTCAGCAAGTGGTCT
>NC_036860.1:64746653-64773242 GCF_002910315.2 Salvelinus sp. IW2-2015
TGCAAGATCTTAGAGAATCAGCTGTACATGTGATGAAAGAATGCACTCTGCATTGCAGAGGTTGCAATTTCCATTGAAATTGGAGATAGTTTAACCAAGATATTCGAAATACCTAGAATTGCCTTGTGAACTCACAATAAAGGTACACTGTCATAATTTTTTTAAATTCTTTTATTTCACCTTTATTTAACCAGGTAGGCTAGTTTGAGAAACAACTTCTCAATTTGCAACTGCGACCTGGCCAAGATAAAGGCATAGCAGTGTGAAAGGTGCTAACTTTTGGAGAAGAATTTAAGCAATTTCCCATATTCTCAGGCTTAACTCCATGCCCGAAACATTTTTGAAAAAAATATCCCGGAAAGTTTTTCGACCTGTTGCAACCCTAATTAGGCACAGCTGCCCAGACTGTCGGTCTCTCCAGATGCAGAACCTTGTTAGTTAGAGGATCTAAGCCTCTGCCGTCCTATTATTTTATTTAATATTATTATAATCTCTGAAGGAACATTCAGTTTTCAGTTAAAGTAAGTCTTGCAGGTTCACGAATCACTCTTTAGTCTCTAGCGATTAGCTCTACTCACTCTGATACGGTGAAGAGATTTGATGACCCTTGATTTGCCTCGGTGGGTGTTTATGCCTTTTTGAACAGCTTAGTTTTTTCTAACCATGAGGTTTCCTTTTGTCTTTTTCACAGTGAAAACATCCAGAGGTTTTTTTTACAAACTGAGAGAAATAATCTTTCAGAAAGAATACATCCCCCCAAAAATCTAATCTGCTCTCTTGTCTGTCTTATTTAGGTAAATAAGCCAATCAAAAACAGGAAATCCACAAGACAAAAAAACACTAAGATAACGAAGATGTAGTCATTTTGTTTTTTTCAGCTGTCTCTTGTATTTAGCACGGCAGTACAAAGGAAGCTTACTAAACCCGAGACCTAGTATGCAGGTCTATAGCCTAAACCCACGGTCGTTATAGCCTAAACCCACGGTCTTTATAGCCTAACCCCACGGTCGTTATAAGCCTAACCCCGTCCGTTAATAGCCTAACCCCGACGGTCGTTATAACCTACCCCACGGTCTTTAAGCCTAAACACGGTCGTTTATAAGCCTAACCCCACGGTCGTATATGCCTAACCACCACGTGGTCTTTATAGCCTAACCCCACGGTCGTTATAGCCTAACCCACGGTCGTTATAGCCTAACCCCACGGTCTTTATAGCCTAACCTCACGGTCGTTATAAGCCTAACCCCACGGTTCGTTATAGCCTAACCCCACGGTCGTTATAGGCCTAACCCCGGTCTTTTATAGCCTAACCCCACCGGTCTTTATAGCCTAAACCCCACGGTCGTTTATAGGCCAAAACCCACGGTCGTTTATAGCCTAACCCCACGGTCTTATATAGGCCTAACCCCACGCACGGTCGTTATAGCCTAACCCCACGGTCGTTATAGCCTAACCCCACGGTCGTTATAGCCTAACCCCACGGTCGTTATAGCCTAACCCCACGGTCTGCAAACTCCTACCATCTATCTTATGCAAGCTGAGTTGAGAGAGCAGAGCAGAGCTTGCAGTTGACTCAAACTTATACCTCCTATGCAGTCACTATATCCTAACTTTCGGCAAACGTCTGCTATTGTTCGAGACTAGTGCTGAGCTAGCTATCTGGCTGTGCTGTCAAGGTCTATTTGTGTTTCTCCTCCAACTGTAACGTGAAGGATAAAAGCGACAGACTTGAGATGTTTTGTCTGAAAACCCTGTGCTGTTTACATTCCAGACGCACAGAGCATGAGACGAACGGGCTGGGGCCTTACAGCTAGCCGTAAGCCCCTTTTCTCCCACCCTTTCCCAACCTCACCTAGACCCACCGTCCCTAGTCAGTCTCACAGGTAGGCCGATACTTAAATCCTTGCTTGTCTGGCTCTTCTTCTGCAATAGTTCACCCTGTTTAAAAACAAACAACAAATAAAATGTATGTTTTGATGGACAATAAATGTGTGTCCTATAAGGTAGGCCCAGCGTGTACAGTAAGCTTGGGCAGTATACTGTATATATGTAGACCGGGGTATTTGAAAGTCCCGGGGGATGCGTGCTGCTTCACTGCTTACAACTATAAGTTAACTATCTAAGATTGCCAAATAAATTSTCTCCAGCTCAGGACTACAGCTATGCATTTGGTTTGCTAACTTGCTAGCTAAGTGACTAGCTTGCCAGATCAAATTTCTTGGTGTTAGACCGCTGCGCCACTTGGGAGGCCCAAGGCAACGCATCGCAGTGCTAGAGGCGTTACTACAGATGCAAGGTTCGATCGCGGGCTGTGTCGCAGCCGGCCGCGACCGGGAGCCCRATGAGGCGCAATTGGCCCAGTGTCGTCCAGGTTAGGGGAGGGTTTGGCCGGGCAGGATGTCCTTGTCCCATCGCGCCTTAGAGCGTCCCCTCCCAAAATAAAAATATTGCACCTTGTGTGCTCTGCCGGTAATACCATCTTCCCCGGTATGGTACAGGAACATCTGGACCAAACAACATCTGGACCATACAGGGTGTACCATACAACCATACAGGGTGTACCATACAACCATACAGGGTGTACCATACAACCATACAGGGTGTACCATACAACCATACAACATACAGGGTGTACCATACAACATACAGGGTGTACCATACACATACAGGGTGTCCATACAACCATACAGGGGTGTACCATACAAACCATACAGGGTGTACCATACAGGGTGTACCATACGGGGTGTACCATACTAACTCCATACACGTCACCATACAGGGTGTACCATACAACCATACAGGGTGGGTAAATACAACCATACAGGGTGTACCATACAACCATACAGGGTGTACCATACAACCATGACAGGTTTTATGGTGTACCTACAGGTGTACCATACAAGCCATACCAGGGTGTACCATACAACCCACCAGGGTGTATCACCATACAGGGTGTACACATACGATGGGTGTACATACAGGGTGTACCATACAAGGGTCTACCATACAAACCATACAGGGTGTTACCATACAGGGTACCATACAGGGTGTACCATACAACCATACGGTGTGTACCATACAGTGTCTTTCTATCCTGAGGAGAATTTTAAACCGTTGAGACACAGGGAACACAGCCCTGCTGGGAATAACCAAATTGTAGGGAGCAGACCACAGCTCCCAGGAGCACGCTGTTTTCCAGATGTTTTTGGCTGGTGATGCCTGCCGGGGTAAACATTATCACCCAGACAGACCTAGGCAAACTAATATCTTTAGCAGAGAGGGAGAAAGGAACAGGAGGCTGTGTGTGCAGGGCTGGGAGGACAGAGGGGGGTAAGTTTGCGTTTCAAAGTTTATTCGCCACGTGCAAGGAATCAACAGGTGTAAAACAGTACAGTGAAATTCTTACCTTGAAAGCTTGTTCCAACAGGAGCATGGATAATAATAATAATGATTATATAATATCAATAAGTATATGATGATATTATACATAATATGATGATGATATAAAGATAATGATAATAGTAATAATAAATATAATATAATAATATGATGAACGATGATATAATAATGTATCAATATATATAATTTAAATATAGATAATAATGATATAATGACAATATGGTTAATGATAGTAATAATTATGATAATAGTAATAATGATATAGATAATATAAGTATATTAATGATAATATTGATATTTATATAATATAGATAATGTGATGATATAATGATAGGTAATGATAATAATATATGATTATAATAATAATTGATAATAGAGATAATGATGATATATAATATAGATAATAATATAAATATACTATAGATGAATCATAATGACGGATCGAATAATGAATATACCGATACTATATATATAGATAGATAGAAAGATAAATACATGTAAATAAAACGCACACAGAACTATGAGTTAAGAGCAGGATATATAATACTTATGGTAATATATACAGTACATGTACCCAGGGTAAGTATGACAGTATCAGGAATATTAATACGTATGGTAATATATACAGTACATGTAGAGATATTGCCGCGAGGAGTACTAGTGACCAGTATCAGGAATATATAAATACTTATGGTAATATATACAGTACATGTAACCAGGAGTAATAGTGACCAGTATCAGGAATATATAAATACTTATGGTAATATATACAGTAGAGGTGTTACTACAGACCCTGGTTCGATCCCGGGCTGTATCACAACCGGCCGTGATCAGGAGTCCCATAGGGATTGGGATTGGGCCAACACAATTGGCCCAGCGTCGTCCGTGTTTTGGGAGGGTTTGGCCGGGGTAGGCCGTCATTGTAAATAAGAATTTGTTCTTAACTGACTTGCCTAGTTAAATAAAGGATAAATAAAAATCTAGCTRGGTCCCAGATGCATTTGTGCTGTTTTGCCAACTCCTATGCCAAATGGTCATTGGAGAGACAGTTGGCAAGACAGCACAGTTCTGCTAACTTCAATAGAGGTTGACACTGGAGTGAAAATGTATTCCTATGTATTCCTAACCTCGGAACTTTTCTGTCCCGATAAAAATCATTCCTGTCCTGTCCCTTGCTAATTTTTATGCCCCGAAATTACTTCATACGTTAGCTGCCCATCTGTCCCCCGCTCTGCGTGCAGAATCGCATTAGTGGAAACCAAGACTTCTCAGGGCAGGCCTGGTTGAAGCTAAATATGTTCGAGTCACGTCAGGGACAATTTAAAAATGTTTGCCTAACCCTTTTCCTTACCTTAACCTAATTCTCCTAACCTGCCACATTAATTCTCCTAACCTGCTACGAAAAGTCACTTCTGCTAGTCAAAACTGTCAGATCTGCCCTGAGAGCAGTGAGTATCCCTAATGCTAAGAATCTGCTCCGTTTGGCTGATGCTCAGCACTCAGGAGACAGTTGCCTGCACAGTGCACACATATGGTAACAGTCACATTACGAGATTTTGGCAATGCCGTAAGCRCTTCTACTTACCCAGTTGGATTAACTCGTGATATGGACGAGGCGCTTGAGAGTGACCCGACAAAAGGGGAGAAATTACATTTTCTAAAACGGTAGGTTTTTGGAATGAAATGCTCCACACATTGCGTATTTCTAACTATTCCTATACTGTCCGTATCTATAGACTGTCAATCCTGTCAAACTCTAGAATTTGACTCCCATTCCTGCTGGAATCCCACGGGATCCGCAAGACCCGCAGGGTTCCTGTTCCCGTGTCAACCTCTAATTTTGGAATGTGGTTTACTTTCTGGATTTAAATGGAGTTGAGCCCCACTCTGGTGTGTGGACAGAAGCAGTAGCACARTCTGATCTCTTCACATCTCTCCAACAGCAAAGTAGGTCTGTTTGTTCCAGTGCTTGGGTGCAGTTAAGATGTAGGCCTAGGCTGTTGTAGTCCTATATGCCCATACCATTGTCTATGTGCGTACATTTTTCTAGAGCACGRCTAGCCTGTGTTTTCACCAAAGTAAATGACTCTGTCCTCCAGACTTGCCTCAGRATGAGAGGAGTGCGGTAGCCTAACCATTTATTTGGTTTTCATTTCTTGTTTCCAATAGCAACACCTAGTGTTCCTTTTGATGCTCCTTCCCTCATTTTCTTTGTCCGAACGCGTATGTCATTTTCCTGAAGGTGTCTGTATTTAATATTCAAAGAAAAGAAAGGCTGGTTTCTGTAGGTATCTGGCTGCTGTGAGAGAGAGAAGTCCTAGAGACGAGAAGGTGGCCATCCCTCTGTTTAAACACTGGCGCACACACACCCTTATCTACCCAGGCGGAGGAGAGAACAACTTCCTTTTCCCCCTATGCTTTAATGATGCTCCTCTACCCACCTAAATACAGCCGTTTAGCTACAGTCACATTTCAAACGGATTCCTTTGCTTACTTTCCCCTCCTAGATCATTTTCATTGTGAAGCGGAAATGGATCGTTACAGTTAGGTCTGAATGAGTTGAGGTGCGTTGGCGTGCAGAAATAGTCATAAAAGTTCTATCTTTTAACAAAGCCAAAGACCAAAACATGTTATGTGTTGACTATTGGCATATAGCTGGCAAAAGAAGGTGATGGGGGTGGATTTGGTGTGTGAGATATGTCTACAGTATGCTCTTGGCTTCATCGCTCGATTATGAGAGTGATGTGAGACAGGTTATTTGCCATGTGACATGTAAATACATTGGAAATCTTACTCAACCTGAGCGCTCATGGTAAAAACACAAACACGTGAAAATGGCACAGAAGAAATGTACAGTTGAAGTCGGAAGTTTACATAAACTTGGTTGGAGTCATTAACTTGTTTTTCAACCACTCCACACAGTTCTTGTTAACAAACTATAGGTTTGGCAAGTCGGTTAGGACATCTACTTTGTGCATGACACAAGTAATTTTRCCAACAATTGTTTACAGACAGATTATTTCACTTATAATTCACTGTTTCACAATTCCAGTGGGTCAGAAGTTTACATACARWAAGTTGACTGTGCCTTTAAACAGCTTGGAAAATTCCAGAAAATTACGTCATGGCTTTAGATAGGCTAATTGCCATCATTTGAGTCAATTGGAGTTGTATCTGTGGATGTATTTCAAGGACTACTTTCAAACTCAGTGCCTCTTTGCTTGACATCTTGGGAAAATCAAAAGAAATCAGCCAAGACCTCAGGGGGAAAAAAATTGTAGACCTCCAGAAGGCTGGTTCATCCTTGGGACAAATTTCCAAACGCCTGAAGGTACCACGTTCATCTGTACAAACAATAGTACGCAAGTATATACACTATGGGACCACGCAGCCGTCATACCGCTCAGGAAGGAGATGCGTTCTGTCTCCTAGAGATGAACGTACTTTGGTGCGAAAAGTGCAAATCAATCCCAGAACAGCAGCAAAGGACCTTGTGAAGATGCTGGAGGAAACGGGTACAGAAGTATCTATATCCACAGCAAAACGAGTCTTATATCGACATAACCTCCAAGGCCGCTCAGCAAGGAAGACGCCACTGCTCCAAAACCGCCATACAAAAGCCAGACTACGGTTTGCAACTGCACATGGGGACAAAAATCATACTTTTTGGAGAAATGTCCTCTGGTCTGATGAAACAAAAATAGAACTGTTTGGCCATAATGACCATCGTTATGTTTGGAGGAAAAAGGGGGAGGCTTGCAAGCTGAAGAACACCATCCCAACCGTGAAGCACGGGGATGGCAGCATTATGTTGTGGGGGTGCCTAGCTGCAGGAGGGACTGGTGCACTTCACAAAATAGATGGCATAATGAGGGGAAATGATGTGGATATATTGAAGCAACATCTCAAGACATCAGTCAGGAAGTTAAAGCTTGGTCGCAAATGGGTCTTCCAAATGGACAATGACCCCAAGCATGCTTCCAAAGTTGTGGCAAAATAGCTTAAGGACAACAAAGTCAAGGTATTGGAGTGGCTATCACAAAGCCTTGACCTCAATCTTATAGAAAATTTGTGGGCAGAACTGAAAAAGRGTGTGTGAGCAAGGAGGCCTACAAACCTGAATCAGTTACACCAGCTCTGTCAGGAGGGATGGGCCATAATTCACCCAACTTATTGTGGGAAGCTTGTGGAAGGTTTCCCAAAACGTTTGACCCAAGTTAAACAATTTAAAGGCAATGCTACCGAATACTAATTGAGTGTATGTACACTTATTGCTGAAAGCAATAAAAGCTTAAATAAAGAATTCTCTCTACTATTATTCTAAGACATTTCAGTCTTTCAATAAAGTGGTAATCCTAACTGACCTAAGACAGGGAATTTTTACTATGATTAATTGTCAGGAATTGTGGAAAAACTGAGTTTAAATGTATTTGGCTCAGGTGTATGTACACTTCTGACTTCAACTGTGCATGCATACATACAAAAAACAATCAGCAATTACAAAATAACATGCATATAAGGTCATACGAGAGCAGTTTAAAACTAGTCTGCAATTTGAACGCTTATATAACATTTAATTTAAAAGTCAAAAAATGTATGTATGCTAGGAACTTTAGACTGCACCTTTTTTAAAACCACAGCATCTAGGCCTCAGCTAAGTCACAACAACAGGAAGGGAAGATGTTACATGGCCTCTGAGTTTTGCGGTCTGAACAATGTAGGCTTGTTCTATGCATGTTGTCATCTTGATAAAAGATAAACAGTAAGGCCTTATGCCATAACCAGATCTAATCTTTGAGGTAGGCTAGTTAATAAAAATTTAAAACACTTCCTGCCAAAATACCATTGTCCTTGTTTGATTATTATCTATGTCTAGCATGCATTTCCTTGGTTGTTGTTTAGAGGCTAGGTACTATTATTAAAGATGTGAAGGGAGACCTTAGAGGTCAAACATTAGGTCCACCATGGGTTCGGCTCTCCATCTTTTTGTATCTGTGTATTTGAAACGTCACTAGCTAGTATCCCTGTTTTAACTTTTCTCCAGCTCTTTGGTGTGAGTTTATTACGAGAGCTCCTTTTTGGCTCCCAAACCATTTAAGACTGACTTCTGAATGAAATGAACAGAGCAAAAGTTTAAAACCAGGAATCATTACTGTATTCTGAATGAAATGAACAGAGCAAAAGTTTAAAACCAGGAATTATTACTGTATTCTGAATGAAATGAACAGAGCAAAAGTTTAAAACCAGGAATCATTACTGTATTCTGAATGAAGTGAGTAAATGCAACAGGCAAACATGTATGTAAAAAAAGATATATATATTTTCTACGCCAAGTTTCTTTGTGTCTAGTTAGTTTCAATTTGGGCAGTCAGTTCAGTTTCTCTTCCATATCTCAGCTCTGCTGCAGTAGTGCTGTTTGACTCATATGCCCGGAATTCACAGTATTTTCACTCTAAGGAAATGGTTATATTATAATAACTAGGCTATCTGAGACCGAGGAYCCTGCTGTGACAATCCAAACTATGTATAGGTCCCCTCTGAATGTGATGAAATGTTTTTCTTTGTAATAGCTAGTTGAGCCTACTCTGTTTGTGGAGTAATTAGCTGACAAGAGGCACAGTTAGTTTGTGTGTAGGCCTATAGTGCAAGTTGAAGTGTACTGCTGCTGCTACTATTCTCTTTTCAATAGTTTTAATAGAATTTCCCCCTTCCARCCCATCTCTTAGATGCATAATAGGCTACGTTTCCTCTTCCTGTTTGATACATTTTGAGTTCTAAAAATTAACCATTTGGGGCTAATGCACTCCCCCCCCTACTAGCGCTGACTGAGATATGTAGTCATCCCACCTAGCTAGCTTAGGATTTTTTWAATACAATTTAACCTTTATTTAACTAGGAAAGTCAGTTAAGAACAAATTCTTATTTACAACGACTGCTTACACCGGCCAAACCCGGACGACGCTGGGCCAATTGTGCACGGCCTACGGGACTTCCAATCACTGCCGGTTGTGAGACAGCCAGAATGTACTAACTGTAAGTCGCTGTGGATACGAGTGTCTGCTGAAGGACTGAAATGGAAATGTGTCCACAATAATCGAAAGGCTGTAATAAAAAATAATGTCCTTGAGTACGGTATGTAACTGGATAGTGACGACTACTCATTTCAACAGAGTTTAATAATTGTTCCCCTTCCGTCTCCTCGCCTGTAGACATAGGACTAATACATAGTCACCCAGAGTAAAAAAACAAACATTCAGAACTCTGTTCTAGAGGTGTCAACATTATGAAAAGGCTGTGATAAAGAATGAGCCTGTAGAATAGCCTAGATAAGGAAGGGGCCTGTAGAATAGCCTAGATAAGGGATTTGCCTATAGAATAGCCTAGATAAGGCATTTGCCTATAGAATAGCCTAGATAAGGAAGGGGCCTATAGAATAGCCTAGATAAGGAAGGGTCCTAGAAAATAGCCTACATTTAACCGAAGAGAGAGTCAGACTGCCGGGCACTTTGTCTGCTGTCCCGTCACCCAGGCAACCGCATCCAACCTAGCTCTTATCATAAATGTCTCATGGGTGTGGCCCGGTAATCTTTCTGGAATCCTAGCTGTCTAGATTTAATTTAACCACTGCTCTATATCCAACACTGTCCCTCTGTCCTCCCTGCTCTGCTCTGGTCTCATCTGATTTGTTCATGTAGCTACAAGTGCCAACGGTGATCTGTCTGTGGGGTGAACAACAAGTGGAGTCAGACACATCAACTTAGCACGGAGATGTTTGGTTTTGCACTTCTTGACTTTTCACACCCTCAATCCCATCATTTTAATCTGCAAAGCCATTCCTCCATAATCGTAATGTCCCAGCCATGTTTTAGTGTGTGTATTTGGACTGCTTGTCATCATGCAGCAGGTACCTATAGCGTGACATTCTGCCACTAGCATAACACCATTTAACGCTACAGAGCAGAGACGGCTCAGTATGGGTCAGGTTGACACGACAGTGTGAAAATCGTCTCCCTGTAGGAGGACCGACTTCTCCCATCCAGACCTCTCTCTGCCAGATGTCACTTACTGAGGCAGCATGTGTTCTTRCCTCATCGGGACCGAGTCAGAGGGTGAACTCTGAGGAACTTCAGACACTATGCACTTCCAAAAATATGTCCCCTCTCTCTAGTTCTCGCTTGCCTTTTGACACAACTCTGCCCTGCCAGCAATGGTCACAGCAGACTCTATTTTCAATCTCTCTTATTGCTTGGCTTGGCTTGGTTTCCGCCACATACTGACTATTGTTCAAAGCTGCATGGCCTCTGGGTTTTCTGTTGAATGTTCTTTTTCCTTTGACACTTATTCTTCAAATATTTGTCTTGGTTTTCTTTCATCCAGGCTTTGCCTCTTGTTTTTGTCACCAAATCACTAAATCCAACCAGGTTTTGACTGAAATGTCATGTTTAACAAACTTCCTGAGTTTTACTCTCCCAATGTCTCCATGGAGATAGCTATGTAATTGTAAAGGTTTTGAGTTAGACTTCTGTCACTTTGGGTTATACTTTCTTGGATATCCCCTAGCCTGGTCCCAGGTCTGTGCTGTCTTGCCAACTGTCTCTCCAATCACCATTTGGCATAGAAGTTGGCAAAACAGCACAAATGCATCTGGGACCAAGCTAGATTTTTATTTATCCTTTATTGAACTAGGCAAGTCAGTTAAGAACAAATTCTTATTTACAATGACGGCCTACCCCGGCCAAACCCGGACGACGCTCCGCCAATTTCCCCCCCCCTTATCAATTTACACACAGTACCTCATAATGACAAAGCAAAGTATTTCTCTGTACTTTGCTTGGTTGATCTTTCTCTCGATCCTGAGTAGTCTCCCTGACGCTGAAAAACATCCCCACAGCATGATGCTGCCACCACCATGCTTCACCGTAGGGATGGTGCCAGGTTTCTTTCAGATGTGACGCTTGGCATTCAGGCCAAAGAGTTAAAAATCTTGGTTTCATCAGACCAGATAATCTTGTTTTTCATGGTCAGAGTCCTTTAGGTGCCTTTTGGCAAACTCCAAGCAGGCTGTCATGTGCCTTTTACTGAGGAGTGGTTTTCGTCTGGRCACTCTACCATAAAGGCCTGATTGGTGGAGTGCTGCAGAGATGGTTGTCCTTCTGGAAGGTTCTCCACATAGGAACTCTGGWGCTCTGTCAGAGAGAGTGACCATTGGATTCTTGGTCACCTCCCTGAACAAMGCCCTTCTCCCCTGATTGCTCGGTTTTGCCAAGCGGCCAGCTCTAGGAAGCGTCTTGGTGGTTCCAAACTCCCATTTAAGATTGKTGGAGGCTACTGTGTTCTTGGGGAGCTTCAATGCTGCAGAAATGTTTTGGTGTCCTTCCTCAGATCTGTTCCTCGACACAATCATGTCTCGGAGCTCTAAGGACAATTCCTTCCACCTCATGGCTTGYTWTTTGCTCTGACGTGCACTGTCAACTGTGGGACCTTATATAGACAGGTGTGTGCCTTTCCAAATCATGTCCAATCAATTGAATTTACCACAGGAGGACTCCAGTCCAGTTGTAGAAACAGCTCAAGGATGATCAATGGATACAGGATGCACCTGAGCTCAATTTCGAGTCTGTTTTGTATCCCCTAAACCTGTTTTTGCTCTGTCATTATGGGGTATTGTGTGTAGATTGGGGGGGTTATTTAATCATTTTTAGAATAAGGCTGTAACGTAACAAAAWGTMGYAAAAGGGAAGGGGTTGAATACTTTCTGAATGCACTGTGTGTACCCTGCATGCAGGACATCGGCTCATTGATTCAGYTCATGAATAGCTGGGACTTTTTTCAGTCAATAACAGCAGTTCCAGAAGTTGACATATTGAAGGACCACCTTACTGTCTCTGATATGAGAGCTGAATAGAAATGTTGTTTATGTTTTTAAGAGTAGTCTGCTACTCCAACCTKAATGACTTTAGCAGAACCCAGGCTGTCCCAAATGGCACCTTATGCCCCCTACGTAGTGCACTACTTTTGACAAGCTCAATGTACTTTATAGGGAATAGGGTGCCATTTGGGGGAGACACACTTAGTTTGGCTTTGCAGACCTTTTCCCTGGCAGTGGGATTTTATGGTCTTCATTACTTGTGGCTCTATCCTGATCCTGAATTCCGGCCTGTTGAATTAGTCCAATTTCTCTCTCCATTGTATTTTATCAGTCCCATGGTGCTGCCTTGGTTACCACACTGTAGAAATGTCAGGGGTTACTTGAGGTTACTTTGGTCAGTTTGTGGACTGGTTGCACTCTGTGGCTGCATCTCAAATAGCATCCTATTCCCTACTCAGTACACTACTTTTGACCAAAGCCCAGTGCCTTCAGAAAGAATTCACACCCCTTGACTTGTTCCACTTTTTGTTCATTGTTTTGGTCAGTGATCTACACAATTCTAATGTAAAAGTGGAAGAAAAATTCAAATGAAACACTATCTAGATTTTTTTGTAACAAGCATTCAACCCGTCCCCTGAGTTAATACATGTTAGAATCACCTTTGGCAGCGATTTACAGCTGAGAGTCTTTCTGGGGAAGTCTTAAGAGCTTTCCACTTCTGGATTMTGCAACATTTGGCAATTTATTCTTTAAAAAGTTCTTAAAGCTCTGTAAAATTGATTATTCAATGTATTATTTTCTTCTATTTAGCTATCTACCAATAGGGGTCCTTCTTTGTCAGGCATTGGAAAACCTCCCTGGTCTTGTTTGAATCAGTGTTTGAAATTCACTGCTCGACTGGGGGACCTTACAATTATCTGTGAGGTACACCCATGAGGTAGTCATTCGAATATCATTCTAAACACTATTATTGCACACATAGTCAGTCAATGAAAATTATTTATAAAGCCCTACTTATATCAGCTGATGTCACAAAGTGTTGTACAGAAACCCAGCCTAAAACCTGAAACAGCAAGCAATGCAGGTGTCGAAGCCCAGTGGCTAGGAAAAACTCCCTAGAAAGGCCAGAACCTAGGAAGAAACCTAGAGAGGAACCAGGCTATGAGGGTTGGCCAGTCCTCTTCTGGCTGTGCCGGGTGGAGGTTATAACAGAACATGGCCAAGATGTTCAAATGTTCATAGATGACTAGCAGGGTCAAATAATAATAATCACAGTGGTTGTTGAGGGTGCAACAGGTCAGGGACTGGGGACAGCAATGAGTCATCAGGCCAGGTAGTCCTGAGGCATGAACCTAGGGCTCAGGTCCTCCGAGAGAGAAAGAGCGAATCAGTGAGAGCATACTTAAATTCACACAGGACACCGGATAAGACAGGAGAAATACTCCAGATATAACAGACTGACCCCAGCCCCCCGACATACAAACTACTGCAGCATAAATACTGGAGGCTGAGACATCCGGGCAGGGCCAAACAGGCAGGATATAACCCCACCCACTTTGCCAAAGCACAGCCCCCACACCACTAGAGGTATATCTTCAACCACCAACTTACCATCCTGAGACAAGGCCGAGTATAGCCCACAAAGATCTCCGCCATGACACAACCCAAGGGGGGGCGCCAACCCGGACAGGAAGATCACGTCAGTGACTCAACCCACTCAAGTGACGCACCCCTCCTAGGGACGGCATGGAATAGCACCAGTAAGCCTGTGACTCAGCCCCTGTAATAGGGTTAGAGGCAGAGAATCCCATAGTAAGTCCATGTAACTTATTATGTGACTTGTTAAGCACATTTTTACAGCTGAGCTTGTTACAACAAAGGGGTTGAGTACTTATTGACTCAAGACWTTTCAGATTTTAATTTGTAATTTGTAAAAATGTTTTAACTTAATTCCACTTTGACATTATGGGGTATTGTGTGTGTGTGMGTGGGTGGATGAGCGGTTTGCTGATGTCAACGTTGTGAACAGAGTGCCCCATGGTGGCGGTGGAGGTATGGTCAGGCATAAGCTACTGACAATGAACACAATTGCATTTTATCAATGGCAACTTGAATGCTAAGGGATACCGTGACGAGATCCTGAGGCCCGTTGTCGTGCCATTAATTCGCCCCAATCACCTCATGTTTCAGCATGATAATGCACGGCCCCATGTCGCAAGYATCTGGACACAATTCCTGGAAGCTGAAAAAGTCCCAGTTCTTCCAAGGTCTGCATACTCTCCAGACATGTAACCCATTGAGCATATTTGGGAGGCTCTGGATCGATGTGTACGACAGCGTGTTCCAGTTCCCACCAATATCCAGCAACTTCGCACAGCCATTGAAGAGGAGTGGGACAACATTCCACAGGCCGTAATCAACAGCCTGATCAACTCTATGTGAAGGAGATGTGTRGRGCTGCATGAGGCAAATGATCACACCAGACACRGACTGGTTTTCTGATCCATGCCTCTACTTTGTTTGTAAAGGTATCTGTGACCAACATATACATATCTGTTTTCCCAGTCATCTGAAATCCATAGATTAGGGCCTAATGAATYTATTTCCTTATGAACTGTAACTCTCAGTAAAATCTTTTAAATTGTTACATTTTCCGTTTTATTTTTTGTTCAGTCCAAAATTGTMTTTTAATTCTGTTATGGAAATYCATGTATTACCTATTACCAAGTCATTTATGGTCTCTCTGCCTTTAGTTTTCTATGTGGACCAATTTATCTGTGAATTCTGAAAAGCTATCCAAGGATTGTTCCATAGTGCAGAAGGAGCCTCTCCTAACTGATGACAATGACATGTCTGAACGGTAGTGGCTGAGGAAGGAGATGGGGGTTCTCTGTATAGAGCATGCTGGATGTAGGAACACCAACCACAGTCTCTCTTTGATAGATCAGAGTACCGCAAGCATGACCAAGGCCACAACATACTCATGAATGTTTCTCGCTCGCTCTTTCTGTTGCTCTCGCTCTGTTTCTCACTCTTTCACTCTCTGTTTATCTCCCCCTCTCTCTTCTCTCTTCTCTCTTCTCTCGCTCTCTGCAGGCTGCCAATGGTTACATCCTCCTGTTTGACGTGGTGGGAGGAGGAGAGGACAAGTATCTTTATGAACCCGTCTATTCCAAGTGAGTACATAAATATGTATTTATTGTCCTCTCCACACACTCGCTTTCTTCAGGGTCAAAGGTTGAAGTTCAAAATAGAATCATAATAATAGAAAAAATAAGGTCAACTGCAGCAGGCCAGGATCCTGCTGTGGAAGGCAGGGGACTAAATGTTAAAGGATGAAGTTCTACAATGCTCACGCATAGATGTCAGTTGTTGTACTGCAATGGTCGTTGTATTCATTCAAATCAAATGTATTTATATAGCCCTTCTTACATCAGCTGATATCTCAAAGTGCTGTACAGAAACCCAGCCTAAAACCCCAAACAGCAAGCAATGCAGGTGTAGAAGCACGTATTCATTCACTCACAGCATAGGACAAACCCCACTGTAGCTCCTGTCTACATGCTAGTATAATTAGTGTACCAGTCAGGAGGCCTGAGGGAAAGGTTGTACTGTAGTTTAGGACATCATTGCATGTTGAAGGCCTTGGCAAATGTCTGGACTAATTACATMAACAGTGAATGCTGTGGATGGCTGACTGTTACAGCACAGTGTGTTCCTCGCCAATCTTGGGCTGGGCCCTCKCACTGTTATAGCAAGGCTGCGTGGGTGAGTGGATGTTTAGGCGCGTGCGTCTACACACAGTGGAAGAGAGGCTTTTCAGCCGGCCAGCTCTCTCTGCTCTCTGACAGAACTCAGATCTCCACAGCGAGCCCAGTCAATGAATCACATTTATTTATTTATTTATTTATGTATGAAGCCCATTTCGCATCAACAGCTGCATGCGAGGTGTGTTACCTTAACTGCAGTCATTTTCAGTCACAGAACCAAAGGGCTTCTCTCAGCCTCTGAGTCTCTGGTGTTCTTTTGGCCATAGGCCTTCAGTTAGCCTGTATATGTGGTTCATATCAGACCTAGACCACTATCTCACATGCACATAAACCAATACAGCCATGAAGTACAGTAGAGTATTTATGAAGCCATGAAGTACAGTAGAGTATTTATGAAGTAGCTGAGATTTCGGCCAAACAAGCCATACAGAGGAGGTTTAACTGTGGAGGGAGGTTTAACTGTGGAGGGAGGTTTAACTGTGGAGGGAGGTTTAACTGTGGAGGGAGGTTTAACTGTGGAGGGAGGTTTAACTGTAGCTATCTGAGGGCTGATCAGGGTGATACCAGCAGAACAGCGCCACTCAGCCTTTATGGAAGATTCTGAGAGAGAGTTCCAATGAGGACATGCCTGTACACACACAGACCTACCTACTCCCCCTCACAAAACCTCTGTTCCATTCTGTGCTACCAGTCACCACATCAAAGCTTTGTCAGGAAATCTGACCAAGCCTGGACTTGATGAGGGAGGAGCCAGATGTACTAAACACAGGCCTCACTGTGCCCGCTGGCGTTTGGCCTCACTGTGCCCGCTGGCGTTTGGCCTCACTGTGCCCGCTGGCGTTTGGCCTCACTGTGCCCGCTGGCGTTTGGCCTCGTTCGTGCCTAGATCCTGAAGTGCTATTGTTTGACTAACCCAGCCTTTTCCCCCTGTTGATTTTAGACTTGAGAGTCTAGAGTGAATTGGATAAATCAGTGAATGAACCCTATGTACCGTCCTTACCTCTGCCACATACACGTCCTCACTGTGTGTGTGTGTTTACAGAGGGAGTAGTGGTGTTAAGGTCACCCCAGGTTATAAAGAGGAGCAGTGTGCCCCCGCTCTCAGCCTGGAGATGAAGAGACCCATAGATCTGGAGGCTCCCATCACCAGGTACTAGTTTCTCTTTCTCACACACATACACACACACACACACACACACACACACACACATAAATGCGTGCACACACACACATACACATCTACACACAACTCACACTCAAACACCAACTGGACACTGAAGTGTGTGTAGTTTGCAAGTTAACACTGGTGTAGTTGTTGGCCATTATAAATCGAGTTAGTTTTTCCTATTGTGGTCTGGTGCTTGGTACTTACTTCAGCCACTGTGTACATTTCTGTGCTGAATAGATTTCCTACTCTTCTTCCCAAACCAATTTGTGTCTTCTGCAAATTATATAACGTGGGTTCGGCTTTGCACATTCCTCGTCTAGTCCCTGTAGACTACAGTAGGACATTAAGATTCTATTCCTCCTCGCTTTGCCTGTGTGTGTGTGTGTCAGCGTGTGTGTGTGTGTGTCGGCGTGTGTGTGTGTGTGTGTGCAGTGTGTAGGTGTTGTGGAGTGTGTGGGGAGGGTGCAGGCGGTGTGTTGGGGTATGATCGGCGTGTGTCGGCGTGTTGTTGTTGTGTGTGTGGTCGTGTGTAGTGTGCGGCGTGTGTTGTCGTGTGTTGTGTGTCGGCGTATTTAGTGTGTGTCGTGTGGTGTCGGCGTTGTGCGTGTGTCGGTGGTGTGATCTGTCCTTCCGTAGCCTGACTTCAGCTGCATTCGTGAATTGAGAAGAAGAGAACAAGCCCAGATATTGTCCTGTTGGTTCAAAGCCATTCTCCAGATATTGTATGGCCACTCCTCTGGAAGAGAAGATGTTGTGTTCTGGCCAGACCACATTCGATAACTGAACTGGGCTACAGGGTACTCCAGTACTACAACACCATCTGAGTACACTGCCATTCCAGCCTGGTCCCTCTGCAGCTCCCCAGGAGGAACACCTCTCTCTCTCTCTCTTCATTCTCACTCTAAAAAATAAAAAATCCTCCTCTTATCCGTTCTTCTTTCATTCAACTTCTTAAACTTTGTCACAAAACTCTATTTTCTACTCATTTATTGTCACCTCTCCGTCCTAATTTATTGTCCTTTGTCTTTCGCTCGCTCTCCCTCCCTTTCTCTCTCCGTTCCTTTTCTCTGTCCCCTTAGCATGCGTCTCTTCAGGAGATCTGTTGGGTCTACTGCTGATGCTACCTCCACATCTCCAACTGGATGGAGTACAACACGGCAGAGCATCAGTCTTGTGCTTAGCCCTTCTACCTGACTACAGTCGTCACACAGAGCATAGTCCAAAGTCCTAATCAGTATCCATCCTCACGCTCAACGCTACAGTCTGCCCTTAGCCCTACACAAGTCTGTTAAGACCCCACCATCTCAAGCCATGTTACGTAAGATACTGGACACTATCCATCTATCTCATGTTGTTTAGATCGCACCTGTTGTGGTTTAGACAACACATGCCAGCCCCTCGTTGTGGTTTAGACAAACACTGCCAGCCCTCGTTGTGTGTTTAGAAACACTGCCAGCCCGCATGCTCGTTGTGGTTTAGACACAACTGCCAGCCCCCTCGTTTGGTTTAGACACACTGCCAGCCCCCTCGTTGTGGTTTAGACACACTGCCAGCCCCCCTCGTTGTGGTTTAAACACACTGCCAGCGACCACCACTCGTTTGTGGTTTTAGACACACGCCAGCCCCCTCGTTGTGGTTTAGAGACACTGCCAGACACCCCGTTGTGGTTTAGACACTGCAAGGCCCCGTTGAGAGTTTAGAACACTGCCAAGCCACCTGCGTTGTGGTTTAGCACACAAGCTGCCAGCCACCTCGTTGTGGTTTATAGACACACTTGCCAAGCCCCCCGTTTGTGGTTTGTGTTGTTCTGATATATAAGTCTTGATGGTTGTTGTTTATGTGTCTCTGCAGGTGGTCTGTGTCTGGACTGTAAGGGGGTGTACATCAGAGAAACATTACCTACTGTGTGACATCTGGATGGCTTTGCTGTGTGCTGGATGATGCAGGCTGGGGTTTCATCACTCCTCATAGCCAACAGGATCACTGCAGACGTAAGAACTGTGGGAGTGTGTGTGTGTGGCTTTGCTGTAGTTGCACACACAATGCAGCAGAGTTTTGTGAATCATGTTAAACAATGAAGCATGAAACGACTGTGTGATTGCTGTGTGATGTGCTAGTGTGAGGTGCTGTGTGAGTGCTGTGTGTGTGTGATGTGCCTTGGAGGTGCTGTAGTGAGGTGCTGTGAGAGGAAGAAGAAAGTGAAAGCAGAGGTGTGTCAGTGGAAAAGCGGTGATCTGACTGTCCGTCTTTCTACAGCAAGCTGCAGGCGTCTGGGCAGCAGAGTAACAGACGGTACGTGTGTGGCTGTCACAATAAGTACAGACTGGTACCTTTGGCTGTGCCAGGTACGTGTGTCTGGGAATCTGTCGGGCTATCTTTTGTGTGATTGGTGTGTGCTTGACCAGAGTCCTCAAATTGTACAATCTGCCAGCTTGGCAGGACTGTCAGGACTATTTTTAATCTCTCACACATTGACACCGTGCTGTTTGACTGTCTGGCTGTGTTGACTGTCTGGCTGGTTGACTGTCTGGCTGGTTGACTGTCTGCTGGTTTGACTGTCTGGCTGTTGACTGTCTGCTGCTGACACTGACTGGTGACTGACTGGCTGGTTGACTGGCTGGCTGGCTGAACAGTGTGACTGGATCTCTGATGTGAATTAGCATTCCACTGATGCAGAAAGAAGGGTTATAGAGGCCTGTGGTGATACTGTCAGCAGGATGCGCGTGCGGCTACAGAGTATTGCTGAGGTCAGCAGAGACCGAGAGAACCAGAGTGACAGAAGCTAGAGGCCAGTGAAGACAGTAGATGGCCAGAGTGACAGACAGTAGATGGCCAGAGTGACAGACAGTAGATGCGCAGAGTGACAGGCAGTAGATGGCCAGAGTGACAAGGCAGTAGATGGCCAAGTTGACAGGCAGTAGATGGCAGAGTGACAGGCAGTAGATGGCCAGACAGATGTGACAGGCAGTAGATGGCCAGAGATGAACAGGCAGTGATGGCCAGAGTGACAGGCAGTAGATGCCAGAGTGAGCATAGGCAGTGAGCATGAGCAAGACAGGCAGAGATGGCAGAGTAGCAGGCATAGATGATGATGAACTCCAACCTTTCATCTAAATTTATTGAATTGAATCACACGGCCTTATTTCGGCAGTTGTTGTCAGTCAGCAAAAATGTAGGCTAATTGTATTGAATGATGTATTGAATCTACTGACCTTGTTCTGTCTGTTTCAGTGGCTCAGTGTGTGGTGCAGTATCGACACCACTACAGGGTCCATGCAGCTCTCCCACAAGCTGGAGCTCACTCCTAAACACTACCCTGGTACGTACAACCCCCCAAACGTACTACCCCGGTACGTACAGCCCCCAAACGTACTACCCGGTACGTACAGCCCTAAAACGCACTACCGGTACATTACAACCCCTAAAACGCACTACCCCGTACGTAAAGCCCCCTAAACGCACTACTACGTACGATACACCCATAACGCCACTACCCCGGTAGTACAAGCCGCCAAACGCACTACCCAACCGTACGGACAGCCCAGCGCACACCAACAGAGCGTACCGCCACTAACCACTATACACTGGTACCAACTGACACATATACCTTTTATACAAACTACTACTCTCTAGTATCACATATTGTTTTTATTGTAAATAGTGGCATGTTTTGGTTTCGACTGGCAAATGCAGGTGGTGTTTAGTTCCCCTCAACACAGGCTATGTATGAGACAGAATCAGTTGATTACATGTTATGGTATGTGTCTGCCCCCTCGTGGAAGTGAATGGTATAAAATGAGAGTACAGCGTGAAATCCTWTTGACCTATCCTAAACCTGAGCTCTGTTTTCATCATGGGAGATCCAGCAACCTATCTCTGTCAACAAGTGGTGAAACAAGCCGTGTAGTCTCATACCTCTTTCATGCTGCCTCGCTGTACTGTGCTGGTCTAGGACTGTTGCTGGAAAGTTAGGCCGGAAAAAACATGAGAATAATAAATCCAAGGACAGTTATGTTTTGGTTCAGAAGGATTGTGTTAAAAGGATATTTAACAAACCCTCCTTATTATAGAAAATATTCCTGTCTGACCTGTCGTCCGTTCCTGCTCTTCCTCCTCCTCTTCCACCTCCTCTTCTTCCTCATCTTCCTCCTCTTCCACTCCTTCCTCTTCCTCCTCCTTTTCCTCTTCCTCCTCCAACTCAGACGTGTGGAACAAGACTGGTGCGGTGAAGCTGATCCGCTGGTCCCCTGACTACAGTGTTGCCATGGTGACCTGGGAGTGCGGGGGACTGTCTCTGTGGAGTGTGTTCGGAGCCCACCTCATCTGTACCCTGGGGGAGGACTTTGCGTGAGTGATGCCTTCAAGTAGAACCCTAGCCTCTAGCACAATTACCTCTGCAGTTTAGTCAGCTGCACAGTTGCAACTTTATTTTTCTCCCACATATAAAAGCTTTGGTAATGTAGAAAACAMATGTACATATAGTGCATTCAGAAAGTATTCAGACCCCTTCACCTTTTCCACATTTTGTTAAATTACAGACTTATTCTAAAATTGATTAAACATTTTTTTTTATATATAATCAATCTCCACACAATACCCCATAATGACAAAGCGCAAAGTTTTTTTTGCAAATGTATTAAAAATAAAAACCGATCACATTTACATACGTATTCAGACTCTTTGCGATGAGACTTGAAATTGAGCTCAGGTGCATCCTGTTTCCTTTGATCATCCTTGAGATGTTTCTACAACTTGATTGGAGTCCACCTGTGGTAAATTCAATTGATTGGACATGATTTGGAAAGGCACACACCTGTCTATATAAGGTCCACAGTTGACACTTCATGTCAAAGCAAAAACCATTGTGTCAAGGCACACATCTGAGGAAGGTTACCAAAACATTTCTGCAGCATTGAAAGTCCCCAAGAACAGTGGCCTCCATCATTGTTAAATGGAAGAAGTTTAGAACCACCAAGACTCTTCTGGCTGCCCGGCCAAACTGAGCAATCGGGGGAGAAGGGCCATGGTCAGGGAGGTGACCAAGAACCAGATGCTCACTCTGACAGAGCTAAAGAGTTCCTCTGTGGAGATGGGAGAACCTTCCAGAAGGACAACCATCTCTGCAGCACTCCACCAACCAGGCCTGTATGGTAGTGGCCAGATGGAAGCCACTCCTCAGTAAAAGGRACAACAGCCCGCTTGGAGTTTGCCAAAAGGCACCTAAAGATTCTCAGACCATGAGAACCAAGATTCTCTGATCTGATGAAACCAAGATTGAACTCTATGGCCTGAATGCCAAGTGTCACATCTGGAGCAAACCTGGCACCATCCCTATGGTGAAGCATGGTGYTGGCAGCCTCATGCTGTGGGGATGTTTTTCAGCGGCAGGAACTGGGAGCCTAGTCAGGATCGAGAGAAAGATGAACGGAGCAAAGTACAGAGATCCTTGAAGAAAACCTGCTCCAGAGTGCTCAGGACATCAGACTGGGGCCAAGGTTCACCTTACAACAGGACAACAACCCTAAGCACACAGCCAAGACAACGCAGGAGTGGCTTCGGGAGAAGTCTCTGAATGTCCTTGAGTAGCCCAGCCAAAGCCCAGACTTAAACACGATCGAACATCTCTGGAGAGACCTGAAAATAGCTGTGCAGCGACACTCCCCGTCCAACCTGACAGAGCTTGAGAGGATCTGCAGAGAAGAATGGGAGAAACTSTCCAAATACAGGTGTACCAAGCTTGTAGCGTCATACCCAAGAAGACTCAAGGCTGTAATCYCTGCCWAAGGTGCTTCAACAAAGTTCTGAGTAAAGGGTCTGAATACTTATATAAATGTGATATTTCCGTTTTTTAAATTTTGTATACATTTGCAAAGAAATTGTAAACTTGTTTTTACTTTGGGGTTGTGTATAGAATGATTGGGGTGGAGGGGCGGCAATTTAATCAATTTTAGAATAAGGCTGTAACGTAACAAAATGTGGAAAAACTGAAGGGGTCTGAATACTTTCCTAATGTACTGTAGATGTAAACATTCCATACAACAAAAACAAGACCTGTACACCTCGGTACAGACCGAAGATGGCGCTCTTTCACTGACTTCATATTAGGGTGCATTTTGGTATATTATTCTGCCCTCCCATCTCTCTCCAGGTATCGGTCAGACGGCACTAAAAAGAAACCTATAAATATCAGCTCAATGTGCTGGGGAGCGGAGGGCTACCAGCTGTGGGTCATCACCAGCAGAGAGGAGACGGAGCTAGTAGAGAACATGGAGGAGGCTCCTCCCCAGACCCAGCAGGCTGGCATACTGCAGTTCCACTTCATCAAGAGCGCCCTCACGGTCAACCCTTGCACGGTAATGATATGGACGTGGCATTATACACACACACACCCTGTCACCCACTTACAGTGCCTCGGAAAGTAGGCACACCCCTTGACTTTTACCAAATGGCGTTGTTACAAACAAGGATTAAAATMGATTTATTTGTAATTGTTAACTATCTACACAAAACACTTTAATGTCAAAGTGGAAGAAAAATATGTGTATATATATATTTTTTTTTACAAATAATATAAGTATTCAACCCCTTGAGTTAATACATGTTAGAATCACCTTTGGCAGTGATTACAGCTGTGAGTCTTCATGGATAATTCTCTAAGAGCTTTGCACACCTAGATTGTACAATATTTGCCCATTATTCTTTCAAAAATATTTCAAGCTCTGTCAAGTTGGATATTGATCATTGCTAGACAGCRGCCATTTTCAGGTCTTGCCATAGATTTTCAAGCTGATTTTTAAGTCAAAACTGTAACTAGGCCTCTCAGGAACATTCAATGTTGTCTTGGTAAGCAACTCTAGTGTAGAGTTGGCCTTGTATTTTAGGTTGTGTCCTTCTGAAAGGTGAATTAATCTCAGTGTCTGGTGGAAAGCAGAGTGAGCCAGGTTTTCCTCTAGGATTTTTGCCTGTGCTCCATTCTGTTTATTTATATCCTAAAAAACTCCCCAGTCCTTGCTGATGATGAGCTCATCCATAATGTGATGCAGCCACTACCATGCTTGGAACATATGAAGTGTTACTTAGTGATGTGTTGGATTTAACACTTTTCTATTCAGGACAAAAAGTTCATTTTTTGCCACATTTTTTGCAGTATTTCTTTAGTGCCTTGTTGCAAACAGGATGCATGTTTTGGAATATTTGTATTATGTACAAGCTTCCTTTTCACTCTGTCATTTAGGTTAGTATTGTGGAGTAACTACAATGTTGTTGATCCATCCTCCGTTTTCTCTTATCACAGCCATTAAACTCTGTAACTGTTTGAAAGATACCATTGGCCTCATCGTGAATTCCCTAAGCTGTTTCTTTCCTCTCTGGCAACTAAGTTAGGAAGGGCTCCTGTATCTTTGTAGTAACTGGGTGTATTGATACACCATCCAAAGTGTAAATAATTACTTCACCATGCTCAAAGTGATAGAGGTGATTTCACTGCTCGACTCAGGGACCTTACAATTATCTGTATGTGTGGGGTACAGAGATGGGGTAGTCGTTTAAAAATCATGTTAAACACTTATTGCACAGAGTGAGTCTGCAACTTATTATGTGACTTGTTAAGCACATTTTTACTCCTGAACTTATTTAGAATGCTTATTCATTTTTAATTGGTATGTAAACATTTCTAAAAACATAATTCCACTTTAACATTATGGGGTATTGTGTGTGTAGGCCAGTGACAAAAAAAATRGAAATTTACAWTTTTTTWWWATTTAGCCTGCATCACAACAAAATGTGGAAAGTCCAGGGGTGTGAATACTTTCTGAAGGCACGTCCACATGAATACACAGATGGTGTATTTGGGGTTTTAGGCTGGGTGCTTCCTGTATAGCACCTGTATAGCACTTTGTGACATTGGCTGATGTAAAAAGGGCTTTAAAAATAAGTTTGATTGTGTATGAAAAAGTGATGTATTCTGCATAGTCTTTTATATGAGGAATAATGAGTACCTGTTGTCTCCAGAGTAACCAGGAGCAGGTGTTACTTCACGGGGAGGACCGTCTCTACCTAACCTGTGGTGACCCCACCCAGCTCCCCTCTAGCAGCTCAGAGAGCCCCCATAACCTCCCCCACGGCGGGGAGAGCAGCCCCCCCCACCACCCCTCGCCCAACTCTACCTCTCAGGGACTCTCAGGGAATCAGCACTTTACTGGGATACAAGCACTGGCACGTGTCCAGGTAGAACCACCATATACTCTTCTTAGTTGGCTATCTATCTCTTCCTTAGTTGGCTATCTATCTCTTTCTTAGTTGGCTATCTATCTTCTTAGTTGGCCATCTATCTCTTCTTAGTTGGCCATCTATCTCTTCTTAGTTGGCCATCTATCTCTTCTTAGTTGGCCATCTATCTTCTTCTTAGTTGGCCATCTATCTCTTCTTAGTTGGCCATCTATCTCTTCTTAGTTGGCCATCATTCTCTTGCTTAATCCTTTTTGAACATTATGTCAGTGGATAATTTACAGTCTGTTATGAGAATCCCCTTCAGATTTAGCCCTCATTTGAGCTGCAGAAGAGTTGTATCGTCCTGTCAGTAATACCGTCTTTCTTGTAGATTCACAGTACATACCTAGAGAGCAACTGGCCTATACGGGTGAGTGTGAGGGGGGGGGGTCGGTGGTGAGGGGGGTGTGTCGGTTGTCTGTCGGGGTGAGGGTGGGTGGGTGGGTGGTTGTGTCGATGGGTCTGTCTCTCTGTGTGTGTGTGTCTTTGTGTGTGTGTGTGTTCAGGCTGTCTTGTCTGTCTGTCTGTCAGTCTGTCTGTGTCTTGTCTGTCAGCTGTCCTGTCTGTCTGTCAGTCTGTCTGTGTCTTGTCTGTCTGTCTGTCAGGCTTTTGTCTGTCTGTCTGTCAGGCTGTCTGTCTGTCTGTCAGGCTGTCTTGTCTGTCTGTCTTCAGGCTGTCTTGTCTGTCTGTCTGTCAGGCTGTCTTGGTCTGTTCGTCAGGCTGTCTTGTCTGTCTCTGTCTGTCAGGCTGTCTTGTCGTCTCTGTCTGTCAGGCTGTCTTGCTGTCTCTGTCTGTCTGTCAGGCTGTCTTGTCTTGTCTGTGCTGTTCAGGCTGTCTTGTCTTGTCTGTCTGTCAGGCTGTCTTGTCTTGTCTGTCTGTCAGGCTGTCATTGTCTGTCTCTGTCTGTCAGGCTGTCTTGTCTGTCTCTGTCTTCAGGCTGTCTTGTCTGTCTCTGTCAGGCTGTCTTGTCTGTCTCTGTCTGTCAGTGTCTGTCTTGGTCGTCTGTCTGTCTGTCTGTCAGGCTGTCTTGTCTGTCTTCTGTCTGTCAGAGACTTTGTCTTGAATACTCGTTCATGTACAGGTCTGTCTATATTCTTGTCTGTCTGTCAGGCTGT
>NC_036860.1:64773267-64789839 GCF_002910315.2 Salvelinus sp. IW2-2015
CGATGGGTCTGTCTCTCTGTGTGTGTGTGTCTTGTGTGTGTGTGTGTGTCAGGCTGTCTTGTCTGTCTGTCTGTCAGTCTGTCTGTGTCTTGTCTGTCTGTCAGGCTGTCCTGTCTGTCTGTCTGTCTGTCTGCAGCTGTCTGTGTCTTGTCTGGTCTTTCAGGCTGTCTTGTCTGTCTGTCTGTCAGGCTTCTGTCTGTCTGTCAGGCTGTCTTGTCTGACTGTCGTCGTCTGTCAGCTGTCTTGGTCTGTCGTCTGTCGTGTCTTGTCTGTCTGGCTGTCAGGCTTCTTGTCTGTCTGTCTGTCAGGCTTCGTCTGTCTGTCAGCTGTCTTTCTGTCTGTCTGTCAGCTGTTTCTGTCTGTTCAGGCTGTCTTGTCTGTCTCTGTCTGTCAGGCTGTCTTGTCTGTCTCTGTCTGTCTGTCTGTCTGTCTGTCTCTGTCTGTCTGTCAGGCTGTCTTGTCTGTCTGTCAGGCTGTCTTGTCTTTGTCTGTCTGTCAGGCTGTCTGTCTGTCTGTTCAGCGCTGTTCTGTCTGTCTCTGTGTCTCTGTCTGTCAGGCTGTCTGTCTGTCTCTGTCTGTCTGTCAGGCTGTCTTGTCTGTCTTGTCTGTCAGTCTGTCTTGTCTGTCTGATCAGGCTGCTTGCTTCTGTCTAGCTGCCTGTCTTTCTGTCTTCAGGCTGTCTTGTCTTGTCTGTCTGTCAGGCTGTCTTCTTGTGCTGTTCTTGTCTGCCTTGTCTGTCTGTCTTGTCGTCTTGTCAGCTGTCTTGTCAGCGGTGGTGTCCTGTCTGTCTGTCAGGCTCTGTGGGTGTCTTGTCTATCTGTGGGTGTCGGTGAGGTGGTGTGTCGGTGGTGTGCTCCTGGTAAATTGGTCTTTTGATGTCCTTGTGCGTGTCTAGTTCAGCCATAACACAGCAGGGCCAGTGTATACCTGTAGCAGGGAAGACGTGGATTTGCACATTACTCCATGTCCTCACAGGAAATGAAGCTTTTGGGGAACATCACTCAGAGCAGAACTATGACCGTGACAGGGGGCTGTCTGGTGAACGGCTTTGTTGTTGTTGCTGTTACAATTCATCGACCGCGGCAAGAAAGAAGGTGATGACAATGACAGGATAGTGATAAACACGTCACAATATGACACAAACTATGATCGACCAAACACGATACGACGCCAATACGACCCGCACAATACGACGCGATACGGCACGATATGACATGACGCAATACGACGCGATACGACACAGTACAATACGGCACAGTAGAATACGACACGATACGACGCAATACGACACAGTACAATACGGCACGACACAACACAATACAATACGACGCGACACGACAGTACAATATGACACGACATAGATAACTGGATCACAATAACCCTCTTTGTTCACTACACACTATTCTCATTGTATTTGGATGAGGCGCGGAGGGGCTGGGCGCGGACGGGCTGCGTTTTCCCCAGCTGATGGATTCAGTTAATGATTGTTTGATTGGATTGACCGACTGATTGAGAGACGAGAAGAACAGCAGTATTGAATGTTTCTCCTGTCCTCCTGGCTAGCTCTGTCTCTACATGATTGGRAGATCTATACAGTAGATGTAATGATTGTTTCTCCCTGGCTAGCTGCGTCTGTACCTGCGGTCATCTAACCTGGATAACACCTTCTCCTCCGTCACCAAGCTGCACTCTGGCACTCTGCTGCTCAACGTGTTCAGAGACATGATCATCCTCTTCAGAGCAGACTGCTCCATCTGCCTCTACAGCATGGAGAGGAGACACGACGGGTAGGGTGGTACACACATGCTTAGGACAGGCACAGGCATGCACACAAACTCATACTCAACAAGAAAACTTATCTCACTCTCACACACAACATTACTAGCAGGCAGGACAGGTACTGAATGTCACCTGACCCAGAAGGTCTCAGACAGTAATCAGTAGTGTTGTGAAAWGAAAGTCACGAGAACTTTGTGGGGAAAAACCCAGTAATACCTATCACATGATGAGATTTGTTCTTTCAGTTCATGAAACATGGGACCGGTGTAGATACGGAAAGAGCAATACAGACACCATTTACACAAATAAGGAAGTAAGATAAACTAACAAGATGTCACAGTAACCTACTAAAGAACATTAAACAGTCCAAAAGGATGTTTCATAACATTGGTTGGGGCCTTAACTGGGGTTAAGCTTTTACAACTGGCCAATACAGAGAATGTGGTCTGTGTTGGTCTCTGCTGTGTGTGTCTGTGTGTTGGGTGCTTCTGCAGGCCCATCCATCAGCAGTGAATTAGAGCTGCTCAGGAGGGTCCATGCGTCTCGCTTACCAGTTCCCTCACCATTGCCCGGGTCAGGTGCTCCAGTCACCCTCACCCCGTACGCACACGACCGCATCATACGGCTCAAGCCCCACCAGACAACACACACACCATCACACACACACCACACAGCACACAGACACACAACCGTCACCTCCCGTACGCACAGGACCGGCAGCACGCTCCAAACGCCCCCACACATGTAACAAACACACACAACCTCACTCCGTACACACCAGAGACCGGCCATGCACGCTCAAAGTCCCACAGCAACACCACACACACACAACACACAACCGCACCCTCACGACGCACAGAGGACCGAGCATCCACGCTCCAAGCCACCCACAGCCCAGGTACACACCCAACACAACCACAACACACCACACAGCCCGCCCTATTACTCTGGTCTTGCTGTCTCTGTGCATGCTAGCCACTCACCTCCTTACGCACAGAACCGGGCACACGCTCAAGCCCTCACAGCAAGTACACACACACACACCACAAGACAACACAACTTACCTCCTACCCACAAACCAGGCATCACGTCCAAAGCCCCACAGGCAGGTACACACACACACACAAACACTCACCTCCTGTACGTGCACAGATGACCCGCTCACGACTCAAAGCCCACAAGCAGTACACGACACACAGAAACACCAACCTCACCTCTCACTCCACAGAAGTACTCTGCAACGTACGCTCCAAAGCCCCCACAGCATTACACACCACCACACACCAGACAAGCTCAACCATCCGTACTCTACAGAGACCGGCAATCAACCGTCCACAAGTCCCACAGCAGGATACAAACATCACATCACCACACATGACACACAGGACACCATCTACCTCACCTCCGTACTCACAGAGACTAAGCATCCGAACGTCAACAAGTCCCACAGCAGTAACCACTACACAACAACACCACACACACACACACACAGACACACAACCTCACCTCCAGTCGCACAGAGCACCGGCATCACGCCTCCCCAAGACCCCACAGGTACTAACACACCACACACAGACGACACAACCTCACCTCCGTACCCAGAGACCTGCCATACACGCTCAAAGCCCACCCACAGCATGGCTACACGCCACATCACAAGCACACCACAACAGAGCACCACTCACCTATCGCACCTCACCCAGACAGGGCACCCGGGGCATGCCACACCGCTCCAAAGCCACACAGTCACAGCACACACACACACACACACCACACCACACACCACACACACTACACACAACCTCACCTCCGTACGCACACGGAGACCAGCATCACGCTCAACGTTCCACAGCCAGTACCACACACACACACACAACCTCACCCGTACAGCACAGAGACCGGCATCACGCTCCAAAACCCCACAGCAAGGTCAACACTACACAGCCACAATAACAACAAACTCACGCTGCGCGATCTACACGCCTCCAAGAGACCGGCATACACGCTCAGAGCATCCTTTATCTTTTGTGTTTTCAGAGTCAGCTAGAAAAGGCTCTAGATATCTAAGTTTTAAAAACTGTGACCTTATTGACCTTACCTCTGTAAGCCTGTTGTTGTTCCTCTACGAAACCCGTCCACAGGGGCATGTCCATTAATTGTTTATGGTTCATTGAACAAGCATGGGAAACAGTGTTTAAACCCTTTACAATGAAGATCTGTGAAGTTATTTTTTCAGGGTCCTGAAAAAGGGACGTTTCTTTTTTTTTTCTGAGTTTATGTACCGAGTCGCTCTGGATAACAGCTAAAGGATTCAAATGTAAATGTTTTCATGTGTGTGTGTTTCTCTGTGCCCGTGACAGGCCTGTATGGCAGACAGCATCATACTGAACCTGGCAGGCCAGCTCATCATGCTACAGAGAGACCGTTCTGGACCCCAGATACAGGAGAAGGTTCCCAGTCACATCCCCTATTCACCTCCTAGCAGGGTTGGGGTCAATTCCATTTCAATTCAGTCAAGTGTACTTCCTGAGTTGAAATGTAATTGACCCCAAGCCTTCCCCCTAGTATTTGTATTTTATTATGGATCCCCATTAGTTCCTGCCAGGGCAGCTGCTACTCTTCCTGGGGTTTATTATGGATCCCCATTAGTTCCTGCCAGGGCAGCTGCTACTCTTCCTGGGGTCCAAACACACCAAATGACATATAAAACAGCAGATAAAACAGTGAACTATGTTTGTACTGAATGAGCTAAAGATAAAACAGTACATCATATAACATCTCTACATCACCACATATCCACAACATGTTCAATACAACAATATCACAATGTGTTATAATTTATCTGACATTGGAATCATTACACCCAGCAACCTGTCACTTCATTATTGATTCATTCATTGGTATCATACAGGGTACATTATATAGTGTGTGTGTATGAGAGAGGGGTTGTTATGGTGTTTAACGCTCTCTCTCCCTCCAGCTGCCGTTCTGTCCTCCAGTGGTTCTGGCTCAGTATGTAGAGAATGTGTGGACGACGTGTCGCAGTAACAGGAAGAAGCGCCACCTACTGGAGGCTCTGTGGCTGTCGTGTGGAGAGGCTGGGATGAAGGTATACCTGCTATCTGTTTTTACTACTTCTATTGTGGATTAGTGTCTCCTGTTGTCTGTGAATGGCCAAATAAATTAACCCAACTAAAACGTTGTCTTTTGTGACTGTTGCTGGCTGCAATGATTTGACAAACCTGTTTCCTTGTCTTATGTTCTGTTATCTGAAGGTGTGGCTCCCCTTGTTCCCCCGTGACCATCGTAAGCCCCACTCCTTCCTGTCCCGCCGCATCATGCTCCCCTTCCACATCAACATCTACCCCCTGGCTGTGCTGTTTGAGGATGCTCTGGTTCTGGGAGCTTCCAACGAGACGGTGCTCTATGACAGCCTGCAGGTAGAGAGGAGTATCATATTATTATAGTAGTTATTATAGTAGGAGCGTTCCCTGGGGCTGGGTGCATCTAATGAGCAGTGATGCCAACTTAGCAATTTTGTTGCAAGATTTAGCTACTTTTCAGAGTACCCTGGCAACCTTTCTTTTCAAACAGCACCTAGCAACACATGTAGCTACTTTTAAAAATGTATTTGGGAGTTTTAGCAACTTTTGAGAAGTGACTCAAACGCTAAAATGCATTTTTCCCTCTAAATTACACAAAAACGATTTTCTCTGTCACACACTCAGTCACAACACGCGTGCCTGGCTGCAACAGTGCATTGTGAGTGACGTCAGCAGCAGGCGATCAGCTCGTCCACATGCAGCAGCAGGCCAGCAGCAATTTCAGATCATTGTTGGCTGACTGCAGCAGCAGTAGTATGCGTTCGACGAGACAAACCCAATGAATATAGTCGGTCACGAATGTTTGATCTAGAACAGAACGTACAGCATCAATCAACATGTCTCAATCACAACTGCACAGCCAGAAGTACAGAAAAGAGTGGGAGTCTGTACCTGAATTTAAAGGGTGGTTGAAGCCAGTAATTGGGGATGATTGACGGGCATACTGTGCATACTGCAAATCAGATATGTTTGCAAAAATGTATGACATCAAAAAACATTGTGCTACAGCAAAGCATATAAATAAATCAAAACCGTACAACCACACAACGCAGTCTACATTACCACAGTTGGTTAAGAAAGTGGATAACTGCAAAAGCGCAGAAGCTACTATGGCAATGGCCACTGCAGAGCATTGTTCGCTGCTAGCATGCGACCATTTAGGTATGGCTTGCAAAGCTGCCTTTTCAGATTCTGTGGCAGCAACAAACTTCCAAATGCACCGCACCAAGTGCACAGCACTGATTAGGGGAGTACTGGCTCCTTATTTTCTCAAAAGAGTAACATCAGATGTGGAGGATGAGAAGTTCAGTCTCCTTTTGGATGAGTCCACTGATGTCAGTGTCTCGAAATACCTGGGTGTGGTGATTCGGTATTTCAGTGCTAAAAAAATAACCGTTGTGTCCACATTTCTCGGGCTGGTTGAATTGGAGGGGGGCGATGCCAGATCAATAGCAAAGGTAGAAGTTGAGTTTCTTGAGAAGTGCAACATTAAAAAAGAGTATCTTCACGGTATTGGCACTGATAATGCGTCTGTGATGACTGGGGTGCACAAGATTTTAAGGGAAGAATGTGCATTGCCCAATTGGGTCTCATCTGCTGTGTGTGCCATCCTTTACAATTGGCTGTCAGTGCAGCATCCAAAGAAACCATCCCTAGGAGTGTTGAGTACTTAATCAGGGAAACCTACAACTGGTTTTTGATTTCCCTTAAACGGCACGAGGCATACAAAGGAGTGTACATCTGTCCATCACCATACCTTGGGTACCTTTTTGAGAGCACGGTGTACCCAACTCAGTCTTGCGCCAGAGGACAAAAAGGTAATTCGGAGACAGTGCATCAACTACATTGTTGCTTTAAGCAAGGAGCTGCAAGCAAGGCTCCCAGACAACCTTGAAGCCTTCGACACATGGCCTTGTTCAGTGTTAAGGAAACACTAAAGCACAATAAAGGCACCACTGAAATTATTAAAGTAGCTGAGCTACTGCGATACCAGCCACAAACAATTGATCAAATTGTTTCCCAAAGGAGAAACATCCATCTGTTTAGGTGGGACTCAACTGAAAATACAGTGGAGTTTTTGGACGTGAATCAATAACTACACACTCTCCGGTCAAATCCATTTGAATAATGTGCAAAGCTGCACTCGCTGCCCTCTCCGTGCCCACTCAAATCGGAGCGTTGAACGCTGTTCAGCCAAATGGTGTGTCACTGCACAATGCCTCAACTCCATACTCCCGGTGCGTAGTCTGAAGCTGTGGTATACCTGGTTACAGCATAAACTACAGGTGAAGTTCCTGCAGCAGTTTGCCCACCACAGACAGCTAATACAGCTTTAAGGACAATCCACCCTCGTCTGCTGTTCCAGCTCCGTGACAAATGCAGTTGGACAGTGAAGATTGAAGAGGATTTCTTGCCATCTATGATTCATCATATCTATAAACGTATCAAGCGAGTGACTTTCTGAACTGGCGGAGACACACAGCTGATGGTGGCAGTGTGTACTGCAGTGTGAGCGAGAACAGTGGCAATATCTGGAGGAAACCATTGAGCAGCTAGCCAGCCAAGCAGCACAACAACCTGGAGAGAGACATTATTTGAGATAAGTTGCTTGTTCAATAAGATATGCATATATACCTTGTTATTAGCTTACCTATAATTGTTGATCATTTAGGTAGCATGTTAACTAACTACAATACACTGCTTAAAACTATAATTGTTTCAGAATGTGTAGGTTTTACTAGTTAAAAAGAAAAATAAATTAAATGTAATTGTTCAATGTGTAATTGTTCAATAATTCAATGTGTTTAAAAATATTGATCATATAAGATGTGTTTATTACTGTTACAAATAAAATATGTGATAATAAACAAACAAAATCTAAACTAACAAATGTCAAATCATATTTTTTGCCGAGATCCAGTCAATTTAAGTAACGTTATTGTGTGTCTGTTCTACGTAATGACACAGTTTTAAGTTAAGTAATCGTCATCACGCAATGACATCACAAACGTCATTTAGCGACTTTTTAGCAACAATCGACCTGCCTCTAGCAACTTCCCCTGAAAATGAGGTAACAACACTCTAATGAGACTGTGTTCTATGACGGCCTGCAGGTAGGGAGGACTGTATTCATCCATCCTGCCCTGCCTATCTAAGGTCTTCGAAAGCCAAGCTCAACAAACAGATCACTGACCATCTCGAATCCCACCGTACCTTCTCCGCTGTGCAATCCGGTTTCCGAGCCGGTCATGGGTGCACCTCAGCCACGCTCAAGGTACTAAACGATATCATAAACGCCATCGATAAAAGACATTACTGTGCAGCCGTCTTCATCGACCTGGCCAAGGCTTTCACTCTGTCAATCACCATATTCTTATCGGCAGACTCAGTAGCCTCGTTTTTCTAATGACTGCCTTGCCTGGTTCACCAACTACTTTGCAGACAGAGTTCAGTGTGTCAAATCGGAGGGCATGTGTCCGGTCCTCTGCAGTCTCTATGGGGTACCACAGGGTTCAATTCTCGGGCCGACTCTTTTCTCTGTATACATCAATGATGTTGGTCTTGCTGCGGCGCGATTCCCTGATCCACCTCTACGCAGACGACACCATTCTATATACTTCCGGCCCTTCTTGGAACTGTACTATCTAACCTCCAAACGAGCTTCAATGCCATACAACACTCCTTCCGTGGCTCCCAACTGCTTATAAACGCTAGTAAAACCAAATGCATGCTTTTCAACCGTTCGTGCCTGCACCCGCACGCCCGACTAGCATCACCACCCTGGACGGTTCCGACCTAGAATTGTGGGACATCTATAAGTACCTAGGTGTCTGGCTAGACTGCAACTCTCCTTCCAGACTCATATCAAACATCTCCAATCCAAAATCAAAGCAAGAATCGGCTTTCTATTCCGGCAACAAAGCCTCCTTCACTACGCCGCCAAACTTACCCTAGTAAAACTGACTATCCTACCGATCCTCGACTTCGGCGATGTCATCTACAAAATAGCTTCCAATACTCTACTCAGCAAACTGGATGCAGTTTATCACAGTCCATTCGTTTTGTTACTAAAGCACTTATAGACCACCACTGCGACCTGTATGCCCTAGTCGGCTGGCCCTCGCTACATGTTCGTCGTCAGACCCACTGGCTCCAGGTCATCTACAAGGCTATGCTAGGTAAAGTGCCGCCTTATCTCAGTTCACTGGTCACGATGGCTACACCCACCTGCAACACGCGCTCCAGCAGGTGTATTCTCACTGATCATCCCTAAAGCCAAAACCTCATTTGGACGCCTTTCCTTCCAGTTCTCTGCTGCCTGCGACTGGAACGAATTGCAAAATCTCTGAAGTTGGAGACTTTTATCTCCCTCAACAACTTTAAAAATCTGCTATCCGAGCAGCTAACCGATCGCTGCAGCTGTACATAGTCCATCTGTAAACTACCCACCCAATTTATCTACCTCACCCCCCCATACTGCTTTTATTTATTTACTTTTCTGCTCTTTTGCACACCAGTATCTCTTCTTGCACATGATTCACTGATGATTTATCACTCCAGTGTTAATCTGCTAAATGTAATTATTCGATTTATTGCCTACCTCATGCCTTTTGCACACATTGTATATAGATTCTCTCTTTTTTTTTCTTTTTCTTTTTTCTACCATGTTATTGACTTGTTTACTGTTTACTCCATGTGTAACTCTGTGTTGTCTTTCACACTGCTATGCTTTATCTTTGGCCAGGTCGGCAGTTGCAAATGAGAACTTGTTCTCAAACTAGCCTACCTGGTTAAATAAAGGTGAAATAAAAAAAATAAAAAATAGTTGTTGTAGCAGCAGCAGCTACAGCAGCAGTAGTCGTCTCGTCCCCCCCCCCCACAGCATCTGCTCTTTCCTAGCCATTGTTGTGGATTTTGTCGGCTTGGTGTAGGAGGAGCATAGTGGTCAAGGCATTTGTGTCAGAGAGATCTGAAACTATTTTTCTAGCCATGTCCCTTTATTTGAGGAAAGTGAGTCAGTGGGCAGACGAGGTTAAGAGATAAATAATAGTAGTAGCCTGTGAAGGATAGAGTAGAAAATAAGATTAAAAACTCAAATGTTTTGTGTCTTTTCGCAGGGTCCCAGAGAGGGCCGGGAGTCCCTAGAGGGGTTGTTCCCTACTGCACGGTGGAGAGGACTTCCCAGATCTACCTCCACCACATCCTGAGGCAACTCCTGGTCCGTAACCTGGGGGAGCAGGCCCTTCTCCTGCCCAGTCCTGCGCAGCGCTTCCCTACTTCCCCACGTCATGGAGCTCATGGTTCACGTGGTGCTGGAGGAGAGGCCACCTCCCGGAGCCATCCCTGACCCCGCTGCTGCCCACCGTGGCAAGTTCATCACCGAGTTCCCCTGTTCCTCCAGGTAACAGAGAGAGGGAGACTTTGATCAAGTGGTTAATTTATAAAATATATATTGTACCTTTTATTTAGCCAGGTAGGCCAGTTGAGAACAAGTTCTCATTTACAACTGCACCTGGCCAAGATAAAGCAAAGCAGTGCGACATAGAGTTACACATGGAATAAACAAACATAGTCAATAACACAATAGAAAAGTCTATATACAGTGTGTGCAAATGAGGTAAGATTAGGGAGGTAAGGCAATAAATAGGCGTAGTGGTGAAGTAATTACAATTTAGCAATTAAACACTGGAGTGATAGATGTGCAGAAGATGAATGTGCAAGTAGTGATACTGGGGTGCAAAAGAGCAAAAATAAATAAATAATTAACAATATGGGATGAGGTAGTTGGATTGGCTATTTAACCGATGGGCTATGTGCAATGATCTGTGAGCTGCTGAATGTTGTTGCTTAGTCTAAGACATTCAAGGTCATGGTAATTACTGATAGTGTGACTGTAGTCTTGGTTTGTCTGAATTCGTATCCTGTCACTATTTTGACTTGGGCTCGTGGTGTTCCCCATTAGCAGCCGTCAGTTTGGAACAGCGGCATTCCCCATTAGCATCCTATCCAGTGGTGGAAGAAATACCCAATTGTCATACTTGAGTAAAAGTATAGATACCTTTTAATAGAAAGTTACTCAAGTAAAAGTGGAAGTCACCCAGTAAAATAATACTTGAGTAAAAGTATTTGGTTGTAAATATAACTATCAAAAGTAAAAGTATAAATCATTTCCAATTCCTTTATATAAGCAAAGCAGACGGCACCATTTTCTTTTTTTCTTTTCTTTTTTACAGATACCAGGGGCACACTCAACACTCAGACATCATTTACAGATAGCCAGGGGCACACTCCAACACTCAGACATATATTTACAGATAGCCAGGGAACACTCAATACTCAGACATTATTTACAGATAGCCAGGCACACCTCCAACACTCAGACATTATAAAAAGATGCGTTTGTGTTTAGTGAGTCCGACAGATCAGAGGCAGTAGGGATGACCAGGGATGTTCTCTTGATAAGTGCGGAAATTGGACCATTTTCTTTTCTGCTAAGCATTCAAAATGTAGAGTACTTTTGGGTGTCAGAAAATGTATGGAGTAAAAAGTACATCATTTCTTTAGGAATGTAGTGGAGTAAAAGTTGGCCAAAATATAAAAGTAAAGTACAGATACCCTAAAAAACTACGTAAGTAGTATTTTTACTTAAGTACTTTACATCACTGCTCCTATCACTACTTTTGACCTGGGCCAATAGGGCTCTGGTTAAAAGTAGTGCACTATATACCGTAGTGACTTGTGTTCTAATGTAGCGCCGCCTGTGTGTTTCTGCTCCAGACCATCGTGCACTGCGCCAGGAAGACAGAGTTTGCCCTGTGGAACTACCTGTTTGCTGCCGTGGGCAACCCAAGGATCTGTTTGAGGAATGTCTGATGCTCAGGACCTGGACACCCTGCATCCTATCTCATTATACTACAGGTTAACATACTCCCCTGTCTCATCCTAATAGCCAGAGACAAAACATTATTTAGAAATGTGACTGGTGGAGCCAGGGTTAAGGTTAGGGAGGAGCATGGGTTAAGGTTAAGGGTTGGAGCCAGGGTTAAGGTTAGGGTTGGAGCCAGGGTTAAGGTTAGGATGGAGCCAGGGTTAAGGTTAGGGTTGGAGCCAGGGTTAAGGTTAGGGATGGAGCCAGGGTTAAGGTTAGGGATGGAGCCAGGGTTAAGGTTAGGGATGGAGCCAGGGTTAAGGGTCAAGTAGTTAAAAGGCTTGTATTGATAATGTGACTGTGGTCCTCAGAACATGGAGGTTCCAGCGGTGAGCAGGCAACACGCTACGCTACTCTTCAACACGGCTCTGGAGCAGGGCAAGTGGGACCTCTGTCGTCACATGATCCGATTCCTCAAGGCCATTGGCTCTGGSGAGATGGAGACCCCACCCCCAACACCAACCACTCAGGTACAAGAAGGAACAAATTCATAATCTTTTTCTGTCTTCTACCTCTCTACTCTTCTCTCTCGTTCTGTGTTTGTCACACATTCTGACATGTTATGTTAGAGCTAAACCTCTTAATGCTTTAGTGTTATCTATGGGGATAATGGTTGAGATGGTCTAAAAATACTGTATAAATTAGAGACTGCTATTAGGCTACTGCCTCCACCTCTTTATAACTTGATATAGATACCCGTAACTGGCTATATGGTGCATTTACATTTGTGCAGAAGCCTGCTGTGTCAGAGGCTTACTGGATGAGTTTCCCCCTGATAATGATCTGTCCTCTCAACAGGAACCCAGTTCGACAGGAGGTTTTGAGTTATTCAGGAATCGCAGCATCAGTCTGTCTCAGTCAGCTGACAGCATCGCTGCTGGGAAGTTTAACCTACAGAAGACCTTTAGCATGCCTTCTGAGCCCTCTGCTAAGGGGTACGCCACACACACACACACACACACACACACACACACTTTCTTTGACATCTCCTCTCTTTAGGTATCATATGATTCAAAGGCAGCTTTTGTTTGTTGAGTATCTAATGCATGGGTTCTTAAACTTTTTCAGTCTGGGACCCAAATTAGAAATTCTGTGTTTTCCTGGGACCCAAGCTTATGAAAATATGCAACTATACGTAAATATTGGTACATTTCATTGCCGTTATGCCTAAAACAAATGCAATATAGACAAAAACAAATAATMAAATACCCATATAAATATCTATTCATGTTTATTTTCCCCATTAAACACACCATTACATACCTGTCTAGGTTGGTACTGTAGCTGTTAAAATACAATAAATATTTTTTATAATAAACTGATTGACCAAATCACACAAGTTGACATTTTCAACAAGCATGTTGACATTTTCAACAAGCATGTTGATATTCTGGGCTGAGTTTTTTACAGTGCAACAGTGAAGTCATGCTCAGCATGGAGTCTGTTTCTGTACTTGTTTTTTAAGTATGCTAGAGTTAGGAACCCTGACTTGCAAACTAGATCAGAACATCTTCTGCTTTCTCAGTCAGGCAGGAGACCGCTTCCTGCTGTAGATGAGCAACCCAGAACTCTTTCAAAAAAACATCTTGCTTCAATCAGTTTATTCCAGTTCAGAATGAAACTGATTACTTGTATTTTAANAACAGTGAAGTCATGCTCAGCATGGAGTCTGTTTCTGTACTTGTTTTTTAAGTATGCTAGAGTTAGGAACCCTGACTTGCAAACTAGATCAGAACATCTTCTGCTTTCTCAGTCAGGCAGGAGACCGCTTCCTGCTGTAGATGAGCAACCCAGAACTCTTTCAAAAAAACATCTTGCTTCAATCAGTTTATTCCAGTTCAGAATGAAACTGATTACTTGTATTTTAACAGCAACAGTTCRAACCTAGACTTGTTTTCAACAATAATTTCTACAGTAAGATGTACAGTAGGCTTGATACCTTTTTCTGTACTGTTACTTAGGGTTGAACTATCAGTAACTAGCTAGCTTGCTTTGGCTAATGTTAGCTAGCTAGCTATTAGCTGTGTGCAAGGCCAGGGGATTGTTTGAATGAGACTCACATGTACTATATGAGAGAGTACTCCCTTATTGATGCTCATCACCTGTTAAATTACAACAWTGTCTTGCTAGCTGACTGACTTTTCCACTGTCGAAGCACTGTTTCCTGAAGCTTTTGACCCTGTTCTGAAAGAACTCCTTGGGTTTACCYTCATGCAGTGGATTTTTAGTTGTTTTCATTTGTTAGTTTTGAGACTCATTACTAAGCACTTCCCCGCCAAAACACATTGTTGGCGCTCCTCGTTATTTCACAAAGTTTGTATGAAACCAAGCGAGGAAAAACTAATCGTTGTATTTGCGTTTCATGACGATTGAGCTCAGTCAGAACTTGTGGCCAGCTTGAGTCCATTTGATGACAGCGGTGAGTGATGGTGAGTGAGAATGATGACAGCTCATCTGCTGCTGAACGCCACAGCTGCAGCGTGTGGGTCACGGAGTGATCTTCAAGACAACTGCAGAAAATAGATGCTGTAAACAGCGAAACACACGCGTCTTCCTCCCACTCGCACCGCTGTTCCAAACTGACGAGGCTGCTAAGCAGAGAGCTCTGTTGCACTTGGCCAGATCAATTCCAGTAATCAATTAAATAATTATAAATTTACTCTGACATGTTGCGACACACCATTAACGGATCCGCGACCCATACTTTTAGAAAGACTGATCTAATGTGTACTGAGAGGGATTGTCCTCTTCCAAATKATTTCTGGGCTCAGTACACTGACCCCACGGAGTTGGTCAGTTCCATTTATTTTTTATTCCTGTCGGCTCATTAGAGTTCGATCAGTTCCTGGATTGACTGAAAGTCGGATGGAATTGAGCCCAATTCTGGTAAAGCAGTGTATGTACTACAGGCCTTTCTCCTCATAGCTATAACACGTCTCTCCCTCCTCTAGGTCTGACAGGTGGTCTAAGGACAGTGACTGTGCAGAGAACATGTACATAGACATGATGTTGAGGCGTCACGCCCGCCACCTCCTTGAGCACGTCAGACTAAAAGAGCTGGGTTGTTTCTCTGCCCAGCTGGGCTTCGAGCTGATTGGCTGGCTGTGCCACGAGCGCACGCGGGTGGCGCGGGTTGATGACTTTGTCATGGCGCTGAAGTGTCTCCACAAGGACTTCCTGTGGCCGTTTCCTGTCATCCCAGCCGGCTCCATCAGCTCGCCTTTCAAGAACGGACACCGCAGGACAGGTGTGCATCAGAGTTTGTGTGTGTGTGTGTGTGTGTGTGTGTGTATTGAGGTAATTGGAATACTTCTGAAAGTGTGTGTGTGTGACTGCTGGTGCTGCAGGAGCTCTGTCCGTCTGTGTTTGCAATGCATTTTTGTCCTCAGCAATGACTGTGTCCCCCTCACCCTCTGACTCCATTGGGTGTGTTTGATGCAAACTTCGTGACTGAGTGCATCTTTTTCTCAAGTCGCATTTGTTTAGTTAAGTGTTATTTTATCATTGAATTAACTCTGCCCCTGTTTGTTCCTCCCTCCCTCCTCCAGTGRTGAGCCAGCATCTACTGAAGTCCCAGTCAGCAGACAGCCTGTTGAACAGTGACATGGACACAGCGCCCCCGCAGGCCGCAGCACGCAACAGCAACCACACCTGGCTAGARGGGCTGGGGGCTCTTGGACCTACAGAGCCTACAGAGATGGACACTGCCTTGTCCCACGGGGGGCCACAGACACAGGAGGCCTTCCTCTCTCCACTAACCAACAAAAGTAAGTAGTCTTCATCAGAAGATAGGAACAGCTGAGACTCTTTCCCTTAGAGAACTCAAAGAACTCTAGAGAGATTATATGGTTATATTTACAATGTGGTTGTCTTCACTGGTTGACCTTTCTTGTGGCACAGGTCACAATTTGCTGCTGTGATTGCACACTGTGCTATTTCACCAGTAGATATGGGCATTTATCAAAATCGGGTTTGTTTTCAAATTATTTGTGGATCTGTGTAATATGAGGGAAGTATGTGTCTAATATGGTCATAACATTTGGCAGGAGGTTGGGAGTGCAGCTCAGTTTCACTCATTTTGTCTTCTCTTTCTTGAGAGCCAGGTCTGCCTACGGTGGCCTTTCTCAATAGCAAGGCTATGCTCACTGAGTCTGTACTAGAGGTCGACCGATTATGATTTTTCACCGCCGATATCGATTGGAGGACCAAAAAAAGCCGATTACCTATTTCCACCTGTTGTCTATTCCATTTGCACAACAGCGTGTGAAATCTATTGTCAATCAGTGTTGCTTCCTAAGTGGACAGTTTGATTTCACAGAAGTGTGATTGACTTGGGTTACATTGTTGTTGTTTAAGTGTTCCTTTATTTTTTGAGCATGTGTATAACTGTTTGGCTAATGACCATTTATGTTTGGAGAAAAAAGGGGAGGCTTTGCAAGCCGAAGAACACCATCCCAACCGTGAAGCACGGGGGTGGCAGCATCATTGTGGGGGTGTTTTGCTGCAGGAGGGACTGCGTGCACTTCACAAAATAGATGGCATAATGAGGAGGAAAATTACGTGGATGTATTGAAGCAAGCATCTCAAGACATCAGTCAGAAAGTTAAAAGCTTGTTCGCTAAGGGGTCTTTCCAATGGCAGTGACCCCAGCTACTTCTAGTGTGTGGCAATGGCTTAAGGACAACAAAGTCAAGGTATTCAGATTCAGAAATGAAAGCGTGTGCGAGCCAGGAGCCCTACAACCTGAACTCGCCTTTACCG
>NC_036860.1:64789864-64816861 GCF_002910315.2 Salvelinus sp. IW2-2015
CCTACCTACCTCTCTCTCGCGCTCTCTACCTACCTACCACTCTCTCTCTACCTACCTCTATCTCTCTCTACCTCTCTCGCTCGCTAGGTAGAGCGCAAGCTACCTACCTCTCGATCTCTACCCTACCTCTCGCGCTCTCTACCTACCTACCTCTCTCTCTTACCTACCTCTATCTCTCTCTACCTCTCTCTCTCTCGCTAGGTAGAGCGCGAGCTACCTACCTCTCGCTTCTCTACCTCTCTCTTGCTCACGCTCTACCTCTCTCTCGTCCTCGCTCGCTCTCTCAATTCAAGGGCTTTATTGGCATGGGAAACATATGTAACATTGCCAAAGCAAGTGAAGTAGATAATATACAAAAGTTAAATAAACAAGTCCAAAAGAAAAAGACATTACAAATGTGGTATATGTATATATACTGCGTTGTACGATGTGCAAAATGGTTTAAAGTACAAAAGGGAAAATAAAATAAACAAAAATAGTTATATTTACAATGGTGGTTGTTCTTCACTGTTGACCTTTCTTGTGGCAACAGGTCACACATATTGCTCGCTGTGATTGCACACTGTCTATTTCACCAGTAGATATGGGCATTTATCAAAATCGGGTTTGTTTTCAAATTATTTGTGGATCTGTGTAATATGAGGGAAGATATGTGTCTAATATGGTCATACATTTGGCAGGAGGTTAGGGAGTGCAGCTCAGTTTCCACCTCATTTGTCTTCTCTTGAGAGCCAGGTCTGCCTACGGTGGCCTTCTCAATAGCAAGGGCTATGCTCACTGAGTCTGTTACAGAGGTCGACCGATTATGATTTTTCACCGCCGATATCGATTGAGGACCAAAAAAAGCCGATTTACCCTTTCCACCTGTTGTCATTCCCTACTCTCTACACCAGCTCTGTCTGGAGGAATGGGCCAAAATTCACCCAACTTATTGTGGGAAGCTTGTGGAAGGCTACCCGAAATGTTTGACCCAAGTTAAACAATTTAAAGGCAATGCTACTGAATACAAATTGAGTGTATGTAAACTTCTGACCCACTGGGAATGTGATGAAAGAAATAAAATCTGAAATAAATAATTCTCTCTACTATTACTCTGACATTTTACATTCTTAAAATAAAGTGGTGATCTTAACTGACCTAAAACGGGGAATATTTACTGGGATTAYATGTCAGGAATTGTAAAGAACTGAGTTTAAATGTATTGGGCTAAGGTGTATGTAAACTTCCGACTTCAACTGTACATACCCAGCGTGCYACAGCTGCAGGAGTTGTGACCCGTTTTTGTTGGTTATGTTTTCATAGTTAGGGCCTAGGGGGCATATGGGGGAGGGAATGCTGTTACCTCCAGGAAGGTGTTTGTCCCCCTGTGTGCTGAGGGTGTCAGGTTCTTGTCCAGTGCTGGCATTTAGGTCGCCACAGACTAGTACATGTCCCTGGGACTGGTAATTGATTTCCTCCTCCAGAATGGAGAAGCTGTRTTCATTAAAGTATGGGGATTCTAGTGGGGGGATATAGGTAGCACACAGYAMGARATTTTTCTTTGTTAAGACCATTTCCTTTTGAATTTCTAGCCAAACGTAAAAMGTTCRTGTTTTGATTATTTGAATGGAGTGAGTTAGGTCTGATCTATACCAAATTAGCATACCCCCGTCCCTTCCCTGTTTCACACRTGGTAGTTTGGTGGATGGGACTACCAGCTCTCTTTAACCTAGAGGGCAACCAGTGGGTCCCGCAGGTTTGGGAGAGTGTCTATCTGGTCTGGGCGGGGTGTCTATTGATCTGTTGCTCCTGTGTGAAGTGTTGGAGCTGCGTTTGAGAGCAATGTCCTTTAGGGTCCGTGCGAAGGTGGGCACTGGTGCCTTGTAGAGGTGGACCTGGTCATAAAGGKTGTTCAAGTCCAGGGTAGAGTAGTGGGCCAGGTAAACATTTGGTTTTGAGGCACAGTCACAGGAAATACTTGTGRTTACCTGCTGTATGYTAGCAGGGTGGAGATAACCACTTGTGTGTTAGAAGAAGCTTTTTCAATCACTCCCTTGAGTGCTGTGGCCACCCTCTCCTGCTGGGCTCTCAGGTCGTTTGTGCCTGTGTATTATTATGTGGCTGGGTGAACCTAGTTGGTCCTCAGACAGAAGGTCTAGGGGGCGCTGGGTGTATTATTATGTGGCTGGGTGATCCTAGTTGGTCCTCAGACAGAAGGTCTAGGGGCGCTGGGTGTATTATTATGTGGCTGGGTGAAACCTAGTTTGGTCCTCAGACAGAAGGTCTAGGGGGCGCTGGGTTGCTATTATCTATGTGGTGGGTGATTCTAGTTGGTTCCTCAGACAGAAGGTCTAGGTGCGCTGGTGTGTATTATTTATCGTGGTCTGGGTGTATTATTATGTGGCTGGGTGAATACCTAGTTGGTCTCTCAGACAGAAGGTCTAGGGCGCTGGGTGTATTATTATGTGGCTGGGTGAACCTAGTTGGTCCTCAGACAGAAGGTCTAGGGGCGCTGGGTGAACCTAGTTGGTCTCAACAGAAGGTCTGGGGGCGTGTGTGTATTATTAGTGGCTGGGTGAACCTAGTTGGTCCTGCAGCACGAAGGTCTAGGGGCGCTGTAGTGTATTATTATGGTGGCTGGGTGAACCTAGTTGGTCTCAGACAGAAGGTCTAGGGGGCGCTGGGTCTATTATTATGGTGGCTGGGTGAACCTAGTTGGTCCTCAGAAAGAGGTCTAGGGGGCGCTGGGTGGTATTATTATGTGGCTGGGTGAACCTAGTTGGTCCTCAGACAGAAGGTCTAGGGGCGCGGGGTGTATTATTATGTAGGCTGGGTGAACCTAGTTGGTCCTCAGACAGAAGGTCTAGGGGGCGCTGGGTGTATTATTATGTGGCTGGGTGAACTAGTTGGTCCTCAGACAGAAGGTCTAGGGGCGCTGGGTGTATTTTATGTGGCTGGTGAACCTAGTTGGTCCTCAGACAGAAGGTCTAGGGGGCGCTGGGTGTAATTATTAGTGGTGGTGGATACCTAGTTGGTCCTCAGACAGAAGGTCTAGGGGGCGCTGGGTGTATTATTATGTGGCTGGGTGAACTAGTTGGTCCTCAGACAGAAGGTCTAGGGGGCGCTGGGTGTATTATTATGTGGCTGGGTGAGCCTAGTTGGTCCTCAGACAGAAGGTCTAGGGGCGCTGGGTTGTATTATTATTGTGGCTAGGTGAACCTAGTTGGTCCTCAGACAGAAGGTCTAGGGGGCGCTGGGTGTATTATTATGTGGCTGGGTGAACCTAGTTGGTCCTCAGACAGAAGGTCTAGGGGGCGCTGGGTGTAATTATTATGTGGCTAGGTGAACTAGTTGGCCTCAGACAGAAGGTCTAGGGGCGCGCTGGGTGTATTTTATGTGGCTGGGTGAACCTAGTTGGTCTCAGACAGAAGGTCTAGGGGGCGCTGGTGTGTATTATTATGTGGCTGGGTGAACCTAGTTGGTCCTCAGACAGAAGGTCTAGGGGGCGCTGGGTGTATTATTATGTGGCTGGGTGAACCTAGTTGTCTCAGACAGAAGGTCTAGGGGGCGCTGGTGTTTTTATGTGGCTGGTGAACCTAGTTGGTCCTCAGACAGAAGTCTAGGGGCGCTGGTGTATTATTATGTGGCTGGTGAACCTAGTTGGTCCTCAGACAGAAGGTCTAGGGGGCCTGGGTGTATTATTAATGTGGCTGGGTGAACCTAGTTGGTCCTCAGACAGAAGGTCTAGGGGGCGCTGGGTGTATTATTATGTGGCTGGGTGAACCTAGTTGGTCCTCAGACAGAAGGTCTAGGGTGCGCTGTGGTGTATTATTATGTGGCTGGGTGAACCTAGTTGGTCCTCAGACAGAAGGTCTAGGGGGCGCTGGGTGTATTATTATGTTGGCTGGGTTGTTCTAGTTGGTCCTCAGACAGAAGGTCTAGGGGGCGCTGGGTGTATTATTATGTGGCTGGGTGAACCTAGTTGGTCCTCAGACAGAAGGTCTAGGGGCGCTGGGTGTATTATTATGTGGCTGGGTGAACCTAGTTGGTCCTCAGACAGAAGGTCTAGGGGCGCTGGGTGTATTATTATGTGGCTGGGTGAACCTAGTTGGTCGTCAGACAGAAGGTCTAGGGGGCGCTGGGTGTATTATTATGTGGCTAGGTGAACCTAGTTGGTCCTCAGACAGAAGGTCTAGGGGCGCTGGGTGTTTGGCACCAGGTTTAGACACACTTGTTTTGGGAAAAAGTTTTTTTCTTGTATATATTTCCCATTTTGAGTCCATAAGGAGAACAATCTGTGTCTTGTGTATGTCCTCAGTGGGTGTGGGGGGGGGTTGTCAGGAGGTGCTATCAGGGTGGCTGACAGGAGTGGGGGGGTCAGAGGGGGTGAAATCCCCTAGGCTTGGGGTTTCTTCATTTGTCTGTCCTGCTGTGATGTCGAGGCTATGTCAGGGTCTGGTGTGGACTGTTCTGCTGTGGTGTCGAGACTTTTGTCGGAGAGCTGAGGTGGGCTGTTTCTGCTGGCTATACTCTGTGGGATGGCCACCTCCCTAGTGGGTGTTCTCTGTCACACGCCATCCCTCTCAACCTCTCCTCCAGCAGTCCTGATCCTTCCTCCATCCCCCTCACCCTCTCCTCCAGCAGTCTGGTCCTCTCCTCTAGTGCTCTTTTCTTCTCCTGCTCATGCTTTTTTCCTGTTGAAATTGTCTCACCACGTCCAGACTGCAGATATCTCTTCTTCAGCCCTCCGGGTTTGGTTAAGTTGGTTGTGCTGGACTTTTGTCTGGGTCTGTGCTGACTGAAGTGTAATCACCTGCTGTTCCCTCCACTTTCCTTACTCAGCTGGGTACATGTATCCTTCGTTTCAATGAGGGAGTAGTACTCTGTGCTGGAGGTTGACTTTCCACTGGGGTTGCTCATCTGTGGGGTTATATAATGAAGAGGTCTGGTCTGACCCGCTCGGGGGTGGCTTGTCTGTGGGTTAATATAATGAGAGGTCTGGTCTCGACCAGCTCGGGGGTCGCTCGTCTGTGGAGTTATATAATGAAGAGGTTTGGTCTGACCAGCTCGGGGGTGGCTCGTCTTGTGGGGTTTATAATGAAGAGGTCGGTCTGACCAGCTAAAGGTGGGGTATCTTTCTCAAGGAGAGCTTCCTCCTGCTGGCTAATTCTTTGATTTGGTGAAAGTCCAGCTGAAACTGTTTGGGTTTGCCCTGTACCAATACTGTTCCAGACTTATAGAGATTATATTAGCTGACTAAAGTCCTCGTTGTCTTGTATCCTGAGTTTCCACCTCATTAACACCCCCCTTCTTAACAGAGGGGTAGTGTGTTAATATAGCACTGTGCCATGCCAGGGGATGGTCTGTGTGGAAGATAAGGTTGCTGATGTTCCCATTTTTATAATAGTCAGCAAAAAGTGTCTCTTGATTTTCCATAAGGAGCTTATTTTGTGGTCTTTTCGTGTTCTTATCATTCTTTACATACACAGGGTACTGTATTTTAATTACCTCTGAACAGCGGGAGGCAGCTTCTGAACAGCGGAGGCAGCTTCTAAGGCCTCTCCATCTGGTTGGAGTAGACTGTGTGACTCTCCTGCCATTGTTGGGCTAAAGGGCTTTGACACCTCTCACTTGACACGTCAGTGCTAATTGAAGCTGTATCAAGCTTGGCAGCCTTCATTTAGCATTCAGTCCTTATAAAGTAATGTATGTATTTTTCTTGGCTTTTGGAAAGAAATATAGCTTCAGACTAAACATTACTCACTCAGTTCCAGGTTGGATGGTGTTTTCAGGTTTCTGTTTTTCTAGAGCATTTGCTGTGTAGTTTGGAATAATAATCCTTGGTAGTTGTAAGCCTTCCAGGTGATTCCGTAATTCCGTCCAAAATCAGGTTGTAGGTTTTGAGTTTTTGAATTTGGAGTGAAGGTTATGTTGTAGAGGGTAGCAGCCTGTATATGTCTCTGGTGACATTGTGAAGGTTATGTTGTAGAGGGTAGCATCCTGTATATGTCCTGGTGACATAGTGAAGGTTATGTTGTAGAGGGTAGCATCCTGTATATGTCCTGGTGACATAGTGAAGGTTATGTTGTAGAGGGTAGCATCCTGTATTGTCCTGGTGACAATAGTGAAGGTTATGTTGTAGAGGGTAGCATCCTGTATATGTCCTGGTGACATAGTGAAGGTTATGTTGTAGAGGGTAGCATCCTGTATATGTCCTGGTGACATAGTGAGGTTATGTTGTAGAGGGTAGCATCCTGTATATGTCCTGGTGACATAGTGAAGGTTATGTTGTAGAGGGTAGCATCCTGTATATGTCCTGGTGACATAGTGAAGGTTATGTTGTAGAGGGTAGCATCCTGTATATGTCCTGGTGACATAGTGAAGGTTATGTTTGTAGAGGGTAGCATCCTGTATATGTCCTGGTGACATAGTGAAGGTTATGTTGTAGAGGTAGCATCCTGTATATGTCCTGGTGACATAGTGAAGGTTATGTTGAGAGGGTAGCATCCTGTATATGTCCTGGTGACATAGTGAAGGTTATGTTGTAGAGGGTAGCATCCTGTATATTGTTCCTGACAAAACAATCCAAGTGTATCTAACTCTAATCTACTCTTTTTTTAAGAACATGCTGAAAAATGCAGGAGCTCATATGATCATGACCTGTTACTATCTGTGTGGTGTCTCTCTCTCTCTCGCTTCTCTCAATTCAATTTGCTTTATTGGCATGACGTAACAATGTACATATTGCCAAAGCTTATTTTGGATATTTACAATATAAAATGAATAAAAATGAGAATCAAAATTGTCAACAGGACAACAGTGACAACAATAACCAAGGGTCAAAATTATATATAACAATAATAATAATCTCTCTCTCTCTGGCTCTGGCTCTCGCTCTCGCTGTGCCTCTCAATTCAATTTGCTTTATTGGCATGACATAACAATGTACGTATTGCCAAAGCTTACTTTGGATATTTATAATAAGAATCAAAATTGTCAACGGGACAACAATAGCCAAGGGTCAACATAACCATACATTGAACAATAAGCATACAGTAGAGGACATGTGCAGGTTGATTGGTCTGTCAGACACTGTCCCTCATCTTATGGCAGGCAGCAATSTAGTGCTCTGCCAACRCACAGCTGTCTGCGTCCTCCCCCAACAGGACGGGTAGCCTACTCTCATCAGAGAGGGCTCTGGAACCTTGAATAAGGGTTTCAAATTTGGGGAAATTACTCTAATTGTTTTATGTTTTTMACATTTTGTCAGGAAATGRAGCTCRGTCTCAGGTTCTGCTGTTGTGCAGTGGTTGCACAGCCTTTCCTCTACAGGGAGCCAGGTTTTCCTGTGTCTACCCTTCTCAATGGCAAGGCTGTGCTCACTGAGCCTGTACTTTATCAAGGTTTTAATCAGTAACCATGGTGAAATAGTTAGCCACGGTATACTGTCGATTTAGGGCCAGATAGCACTGCATTTTGCTTTGTGCTTATGTTTCCCAATAAGTAATGTAGTTTTGTTTTGACTGTGTTGTAATTTGTTATATTCTGATTGATTGGATGTTCTGGTCCTGAGGCTTCAGTGTGTTAGTAGAACAGGTTTGTGAACTCAGCCCCAGGACCAGCTGGATGAGGGGACTCTTTTCTTTGCTCAGCTCTTGGCATTGCAGAGCTTGGTAGTGATATGATACTTTAGATGTTTCCAAAACTTAATTGCTCTTTTTTGAGTTATTATTAGTGGATATTGGCCTAATTTTGCCCTGCATGCATTGTTTGTAGTTTTCCTCTGGACATGTAGGAGAATCTTACAGAAGTCTGCATGCAGGGTTTCAATGGGGTGTTTGTCCCATTTGGTGAAATCTTGTTTTGCAAGTGGACCCCACACCTCGCTGCCATGAAGCTGCAATTGGTTCAATGACTCATTCAATTAGTTTTTAGCCAGATTTTAATAAGTATTTCAATTTGAATGTGTGTAATGGCGTAGAATGCCCTGCGTGCTTTCTCTCTCAGTTCATATCACTGCCTCATTAAGGTGTCCAGTTGAGCTTATTTTTAAACCTATGTAATTGTAGTGTGTGCAGTACTCTATATTTTGTACCAATTGACAACTTTGGTCTAATTCCCTGAGATCTGGATCTTCTCTGGAAAACTACCAGGGCCCAGGTCTGGCAGTACTGCTCCAGCAGGTCCAGGCTCTGCTGTAGGCCATGTGCTGTGGGTGACAGCAGGCATAGGTCATCTGCGAAGAGCAGGCATTTAACCTCTAAATTGTGGAGACTAACACCAGGGGCTGAGGATTTTTCTAGAATAGTGGCCAATTCGTTGATGTAAATATTGAAGAGTGCAGGGCTCAGATTGCAACCCTGGCGAAGGCCCTGCCTCTGAAGGCCCCGCCCCTGGTTTAAGAATTCTGTTATTTTCTTGCCAATTTTAATGCTGCACCTATTGCCAGTATACATTGATTTAATTATGTCATGTTTTACCCCCTACAACACGTTCAATAACTTTGTAGAACAGTCCTGTATACCAAATAGAATCCAATGCTTTTTGGAAGTCGATAAAGCAAGTGTATATTTTGGTATTATTTTGGTGGACATGTTTATCTATCAGGGTGTGTAGGGTGTAAATATGATCGGTTGTGCAATGTGTTGGTATAAATCCAATTTGMCTTTTACTCAAYACATTGTGCTTATTAAGGAAGTTTAGAACTCTTACATTTATAATACTACAGAAAACCTTCCCCAGGTTACTGTTCACACAAATGCCTCTGTAATTGTTGTCTCTGTTCTTAAAGATTGGGGTTGTTATTCCAGATGRCAGGGAAATAACCTACACTCAAGATCAAATTAAACAGTTTAAATACAGCCAATGTAAATGTTACACTAGTGAGTTTGAGCATCTCATTTAGGATGCCATCAYGTCCGCATGCTTTTTTACATTTGAGGGCCTGAAGTTTCTTATACAGCTCCTGGTCAGTAATTGGGGAATCCAGTGGATTTTGATTGTCCTTTTTATAGCTTTTTCTAATCCATTCAATTTCTCATGAATTTGGCGTTCTGCGTTCGTGTCAATTTGAACGGTGTTGTGGAGTGTTTTAAAATGGGTTGTTAATATCTCTCTCGCTTTCTACCCTTCCTCATCAACTACCTCCCTTCCTCATTCTCCCTCCATCTTTCTCTCCCTAGCGGAGGAGTGCAGTATCGGCTCTGCCACAGACCTGACGGAGACCAGCAGCATGGTGGATGGAGACTGGACCATGGTGGATGAGAACTTCTCTACTCTCAGTCTGACCCACTCTGAGCTGGAACACATCTCCATGGAGCTGGCTAACAAGGGACCACACAAGTCCCAGGTCCAGCTACGGTAAGCCTGTCCTCCCACTCATAGACAGGATTTCTACTTCTATTTGACAGCCCAATCAGAGCGACAGAGTGGGTTTACCTGAAGGAATAATTCATGACTTTTATGGTAGCTTGAAGGCATGTACTGCAGAAAGAGTCTCAAGTTACCACGGAGACAACCTGTTTCACTGACATGAACATCTCTTATCAAAGAGAGAGTCTTTATTCTGGGAGATCACATAATAGAACTTCTACATTCAAGACAGTAGAAACAATTTGAATCAGGAGATAAAACACCTTTTAGTTTTCTCAACTTGTTTCTATTACTTTCTAGCACATCCAGCTAACTGACAGAGTAGCTAGCTAGCTAGCCAACTAGCTACAGTAGCTTTGTAGCCATGGATTGTGCACCTTCCATTAGCTACGTAGCTAGCTGGTGGATGTTTCCCCTTTGAAACCAGGACAGAGGAAAGCAACATTCACCTCCACAAATATTATTTAATATTGAATATCATACTGATATGAAAGGGGAGTACCTTATCCATACTGGAAAGAAAGGGGATACCTCTATCCATACTGAATGAAAAGGGGATACCTTAAATCTGAGAAGGGGATACCTTATCCTAATGAATAGGGAAAGGGGATAACTCTATCCAACTGGAATGAAAGGGATACTCTATCCATACTGGAATGGAAAGGGGAATACCTCTATGCCACACTGGAATGAAAGGGAAGGGATACCTCTATCCATACGGAATGAAAGGGAAAGGGGCAATCTATCCACACTGAATGAAAGGGAAAGGGGATAACCTCTATCCATATACTGATGAAAGGGAAAGGGGATACCTCTATCATACTGAATGAAAAGGGGATACTCTATCCATACTGTGATGAAAGGGAATACCTCCTATCCATACTGAATGAAAGGGAAAGGGGATACCTCTATCCATACTGAATGAAAGTGATAGCGTCTATCCATACTGAATGAAAGGGATGGGAATACCTCTAATCCATACTGAATGAAGGGGAAATTATCCTTGATGGGGGATACTCTTCCATACTGAATGAAAGGGTGATACCTCTATCCATACTGAATGAAGGGAAAGGGGATACTCTATCCAACTGAATGAAAGGGAAAGGGATACCTCTATCCATAACTGATGAAAGGGGGGATACTCTATCCATACTGAATGAAAGGGGATACCTTATCCATACTGATGAATGGGATACCGATTACTCTCCATACTGAATGAAAGGGAAGGGGATCACTCTATCCATACTGAATGAAAGGTGATCACTCTATCCATATGAATGAAAGGGAAGGGGAATACCTCTATCATACTGAATGAAAGGGAAGGGGATCTCTATCATACTGAAGAAAGGGGATACCTCTATCCATACTGAATGAAAGGGAAAGGGGTACCTCTATCCATACTGAGATGAAGGGAAAGGGGATACCTCTATCCATACTGATGAAAGGGAGAAGGGGATACCTCTATCCATACTGAATGAAAGGGAAAGGGTGAATACCTCTATCCATACTGAATGAAAGGGAAAGGGATACTTCTATCATACTGAAGAGAAAGGGAAAGGGATACTCTATCATACTGATGAAAAGGGAAAGGGGATACCTCTATCATACTGAATGAAAGGGAAAGGGTCTCTCTATCCATATGAATGAAAGGGGATACCTCTATCCATACTGAATGAAAGGGAAAGGGATACCTCTATCCATACTGAATGAAAGGGAAAGGGAGATACCTCTATCCATACTGAATGAAAGGGAAAGATACTCTATCCATACTGAATGAAAGGGAAGGTGATACCTCTATCATCGAATGAAAGGGGACTTATCCATACTGAATGAAGGGATAACCTCTATCCATACTGAATGAAAGGGGATACCTCTACCATACTGAATGAAGGGAAAGGGGATACCTTATCCATACTGAAAAAGGGAAGGGTATACCTCTATCCATACTGAATGAAAGGGGAAAGGGGATACCTCATCCATACTGGAATGAAAGGGAAAAGGGTGATACTCTATCATAGCTGCCTGAAAGGGTGATACCTCTATCCATACTGAATGAAAGGGATACTCTACAAGATGAAGGTGATACTCTATCCATACTGAATGAAAGGGGATACTCTCATCCATACTGAATGAAAGGGGATACTCTATCCATACTGAATAAAGGGGTACTTAATCATGACTGATGAAAGGGGATATCTATCCATAAGATGAAGGTGAAAGGGATACCTTATCCATACTGAAGAAAGGAAGAGGGGATACCTCTATCATACTGAATGAAAGGGAAAGGGGATAGCCTATCCATACTGAATGAAAGGGAAAGGGTGATACCTCTATCCATACTGATGAAAGGGATACTCTATCCATATGAAGAGAAGGGGTACCTCTATCCATACTGAATGAAAGGGGATATATCCACTATACTGATAGAAGGTGATACGATCTTATCATACTGAATGAAAGGGGATCCTCTATCCATTACTGAATGAAAGGGTATACTCTATCATACTGAATGAAGGAAGGGGATACCTCTATCCATACTGAATGAAGGAAAGGGATACTCTATCCATACTGAATGAAAGGGAAAGGTGATACCTCTATCCATACTGAATGAAAGGGGATACTTATCCAACTGATGAAAGGGGACTCTTCCATGGGAATGAAAGGTGATACCTCTATTCCAATGACTGAATGAAAGGGATACTCTATCCATATGAATGAAAGGGGATACAATATATCCATACTGAATGAAAGGTGATCTCTATCCATACTGAATGAAAAGGGGATCCTTATCATACTAATGAAAGGGATACCTCTCATAACTGATGAAGCATTAAGGGAACTCAGGGGCACCTGATTTTTTCACTTACATTTAGGGGGGGAATGTTTGCTCTAAAATGTTTTGTGCAACTTATTTTAAAGTTAAGGACATTTTAAGGGAAAATATGAGGGGAAAATGTACTTAAGATTTTTTTATGCAAATAGAACCTGTACTTTAATATTTACATTTTAARTTGACTACATTCCTAAAGACAATGATGTACTTTTTTACTCCATATATTTTCCCTGACACCCAAAACTACCCATTACATTTTGAATGATCAAATTCACACACTTATCAAGAGAACATCKCTGGTCATCCCTACTGCCTCTGAATCTGGTGGACTTACTAAACACAAATGCTTCGTTTGTAAATTATGTCTGAGTGTTGACATGTGCCCCTGGCTATCWGTAAATAATATTTGTTTWAAAAAATGGTGCCATCTGGTTTGCTTAATTTAAGGAATTTGAAATGATTWAATTTTTTAAAACTTTTGATACTTAAATATATTTTATCAATTACTTTTGATACTTACATTTAAAACTAAATACTTTTAGACTTCTCCTCAAGCAGTATTTTACTGGGTGATTTGTACTTGAGTCATTTTTCTATGAAAGGTATCTTTACTTTTACTCAAGTATGACAATCGAGTACTTTTTTCTACTACTGCTATTAGGTGCTACTAATACTCCTCCACCCCACTTCCCAACCCAGCCCAGCTAGACGTATGGCTGCGGTGACCTATTTGTTTGTGTCTGTGTGTTGGTTCCATATGTAGGTTTGTGTATATCTTGTGTGATTTGTCAGCCTTAGCTTGTGTATCCTTAGGTATGTTTCCCTGGACTCAGATGAACTAAATGGAGAATCTCCATTGACCATATGCTTCTTAGTGTTGGGCTAAAATTCCTCTGTGTCTGGGAAGTCCCTTATGGATCATGCCTTTTATAGCTTATCTCTCTCTGTCCTCAGGTACCTCCTGCATGTGTTCATGGAGGCTGGCTGTCTGGAGTGGTGTGTTGTGATTGGTCTGATCCTGAGAGAGGCCGCAGTCATCAAGCAGGTGGTCAACTTCCTGGACAGCCCCGAGGTTCCTCCTGAGACAGTCCAGAGTGTCCYCTCCGGCCTGCTAGGGGTCGACGCATGGGCCTCCACAGACTGGTCAGTGTCTCTGTTTGTATTTGTCGCTCTCTGTCGCTCGCTCGGTCGGTCTGTCTGTTGCTCGCTCGCTCGGTCTGACTGTCTGTCGCGTACAGAGGCCCAAATGTCATAATTGCAAAAGGGTTTTCTATTGATCAATTAGCCTTTTAAAATGATKAACTTGGATTAGCTAACACAACGTGCCATTGGAACACAGGAGTGATGGTTGCTGATAATGGGCCTCTGGACGCCTATGTAGATATTCCATCAAAATCAGCAGTTTCCAGCTACAATAGTCATTTACAACATTAACAATGTCTACACTGTATTTCTGATCAATTTGATGTTATTTTAATGGACAAAAAATMTGCTTTTCTAACAAAAACATTTCTAAGTGACCCCAAKTTTTTGAACGGTAGTGTATATGTTTACAAAAAATATATATATGGGGGATTGGAAATAATGCAGACAATTACATTGATGGAAGCCACAATATATCTGCATTATTAAAGCTGATTTTGTATTCATCCAGACCACTAGTGGAACTGTGGGGTAAAGGATGTTACATATTCTATAGCAGCTYTAGCAAAGGCACAGTGAATGTTGTGAGCTTGATACTGACTCCCCCTTCTCTCCTCTCCCTGTAGCCTGGGCTATAAGCCCTTCCTGAACATGATCCGGCCCCAGCTACAGAAGCTCATAGAGACTTCTGTAGAGCAGATCCAGCCTGAAGCCTTCCTGCCAGGGGCTTCCAACTCGAAGCTGGCTGAGCCCCAGCCCGGAGGCCCCAGTGCGGAAGACAGTAGGGGGCCTGCTCTCCTGGGTCTGGCCCTTCCTTTGGAGCCCCCTGGGGGGTTAGGGACAGAGGACGGCGGAGTTCCAGAGGAGCAGGAGGAACAGGCAGTGGACGAGGGGGTGTACGACTGCACTCTGTCCTGACATGCCCAGTCCTGACCTGAGTCATGTTCATTAGGCACCAAACGGAAGAAAATGGACTGAAACAGGGAGGGACTGACTATATTGACTTAAACTTTTTTGCTACGGTAAGCCCTGATGAATACAGCCCTTTTCTGACCTCTGACCTTGCTGGGCGGGTGTGACAGGATGAAGAAGAGAGACACTGGAAGTCTCAGACTAAACTCTGTGTGTCTGGAACCAGTTTGTTGACTGATGAGGACTCTGATATTTTCCATTGTGTGTGAGACTGTGTGTGTCATGGTATTGTGTGTATTACTACACTGGGTGTGTAACATTTGGAAGCCTCAAACGCAAGTGGACATTCTCGACTTCTCTCCAGTCTGGATACTCGTCCATCCCAGTGCTGGAGCAGGGTCAGTCAGTGAGTGAGCTCTTGTGTTTTAAGTGTGTCAGTATTGTCCAATTGATTATGGACTTGAGTCATTGCAGACATCGTTAGTCAGGACACAGCCGATTCATAACAAAACAAAAAATAATCTTGCCTAAAATATAGATATGACAGATGACGTGCTTCTAACCATCTATTTATTTTGCTCTGTGTAAAAAAATGTTTTTTAAAGAAATTTGCTCACAGACCAGAGTTTACCAGACTGAGTTTGGGCTTGTCAGGCTTTATTCTGGGATTAAAGCAGGCAGTTTGTGTTGCAAGTTAGTATTTTACCAAAATATGCTTTTCAGATCAGAGAAATGCTGTCTGGATTGTGCTCGTCTGGGCTATAGTGTCTAGATAAAAATGTCAGATCGCCGTGATAACGTGCTGGGCAAAAAGCATCCGGGTTATTGTCTGTTAGACCTGTCACATATTAACCTTAATTGGCTCATTCCACATTACAGAAAGTTCCACCTATAACTAACTGTATATTTTTGTCACAGTTTGTACAACGGTCTATTGTACTTTGTTGTGAAGGAGTTCAGATATAACTTTTTGCAAGGAATCAACTATGTGTGCTGAACATTTTATGAGATGCACTGAAGTGTGTGTGGGTGTTATATTGTATACCTCCTACTGTACCGTGGATTTAAAGATGCCTTGGTCAATAATGTGATATTATTCTACCACATTACTTCATGAGACGATGTCAGTCCCCTCACTAAGATATTAAAGACTAGTGTGAGAATTCTGTTGGTCGAGAGAGAAGACGTGTGTGATGACCTGGATTGGAGGTGAATGTTGTTGACGAYGGCCTGACCAGGCCTCAAGCAAACCATGACTGACTCCTGAAGGGAGAATCTAACGTTCTCTGAGGACAAACCAAATTATTATGGCGATCCTGACCTGCGTCTTTACACACATGCTTTAGGATTGGCTCTAGAATTAAAGCATTACTGTTGTTGGCTTCCGTCATGCTGGAGGATCCAAACTGAGACAAACTATATTCATAATTCACTTTGTATTGATGGCATATTATGTCATGCCAGAGATCATTTTTATTTGCCCCCTTTTTAAATAGATAAGACATCAACTGATCCACACTTTGGCGTTAATTCAATGTCACATTTCAGTATCGTTTTCTAAAGGTAGGATTGTGTTTGTCTCCTATCAGTGATCTTGGTGTTTCCTTAGCAATGMCTGTGGAGTTGAATAGGTCCTATACTATTTAATGTATTCTGACAATGTGTCCATAAGAATTTAAGTCTGTAAGGGCTTGGTTGTTATCACCGTGGTAACATGGCAGTAACATACCAAAATCTCAATCATGTAAAACTGAAAACATCTCCAACACTGACACTGCTTTCAGAAGCAGCTCCTGTGTGCATGATGTGGAACGGTAAAGACTGATTCCATGTGAGGATACTGTACTTAATCTTTTATGATCGTCAGTATTATTATTTATTGGTTGTGGTGTTATTGCTAATGGGAAAATATTAGCCTTAATTATCCATTCAAATTGTTTTATTTCGGCTATATCGAAGCAACTAAACAAGAACTATTTGCTTTTGCCTCAACTCGTACTGTAGTCATTTGAGTCGTTCTTAGGCCTAGCGCCCAGGTCGATATCCTGCCACCTGACCAGCATAGAGCTCTCTCAGGCCCAGCGCCAAGGTCGATATCCCGCCACCTAACCAGCATAGAGCTCTCAGGCCAGCGCCAGGTCGATATCCTGCCACCTGACCAGCATAGACTCTCTCAGGCCCAGCGCCAAGGTCATATCCGCCACCTACCAGCATAGAGCTCTCAGGCCAGCGCCAAGGTCGATATCCTGCCACCTGACCAGCATAGAGCTCTCTCAGGCCAGCGCCAAGGTCGATATCCTGCCACCTGACCAGCATAAAGCTCTCTCAGGCCCAGCGCCAAGGTCAATATCCTGCCACCTGACCACATAGAGCTCTCAGGCCCAGCGCCAAGGTCGATATCCTGCCACCTGACCAGCATAGAACTCTCTCAGGCCCAGCGCCAAGGTCAATATCCTGCCACCTGACCAGCATAGAGCTCTCAGGCCCAGGTCAATATCCCGCCACCTGACCAGCATAGAGCTTTCAGGCCCAGCGCTCAGGTCGATATCCCGCCACCTGACCAGCATAGAGCTCTCAACCTTCAAACGGGAATCAATGGTGAAACAGCCACATCCATTTGTGATTTTACAACAACAGTTACTATCTTTTCCRCCTCTGACATCATTGCACGCCTCGACAGAAGAGCTTAATATATTCTGCCTTTTCACCAGGCTGCACGACGTTCAGCAGCAACAACGGTGGTGGGGRGGCCAGTGGCGCCGTTTCCCCCCTACTGCAGATGCCATCTTTAACAGCCTGCAAAACTCTGGCTCATATCCACAACGCAACTGAGTAGGAACGCTGATCTAGGAACAGGGCCCCATGTATTCATTGAGCTCTAAATGGAAATACTGGTCCTAGATCAGCTGTTTCTCCAGACAATTGTTAGTGCTCTGTGAACAATGCAGTTTTCTTTACTGTGTGTATTTCTTCTATATTAGCTAGGTTCAGTACATCACTGTTAAACTGTGCAATTCTGAAACGTTGCTTTGTTTCAGCTGTTTTTTTCTCTTTAGATTTACATTCAGCTCCACATGTTTTACTGTCGCTCATACCAACCAAAACGTTTGTACTTTAAACATTATTTTGCTGCAGCTCACTGTGCTTGTAGTTTTGTATTTTTAAACATTTTGCTGCAGCTCACTGCTTGTAGTTTGTATTTGCCTGTATTCTTATTCTATTGTTCTGCAGCGTTTGTTTTTACGAACCTCTTTGGCCGTGACTGTACACTAGCCTGAGTCCCAGACCGGTTRGTGCCGTCTTACTGTACCAACTCCATTTCTGTCATTGTCATGTTTGCTATGGAGTTGGCAAGACGGCACAAACAGAACAGGGACGCAAGTTAACTACACAGCATCGATGTGCTTCTATACCATCTGTCCTCTGCTGCCAGTACAGTATATGCAGTAGCTTACTATCTGCTCTCAAGCCCACAACAAGCCCCAGCTGTGAAGTTTACCTAACGTAATAAGGTTGTTGGCTAACCAAAGACATGTTCTGAGGCCTTGGGTCAACGTGACGTGAGTGCTTGTATATGCAGAGGTATAATGAACCKCTCTGATGAAAGAACCATTGCTGCTCAAACAAATTTTTCAGTTAGTACTTAAGACAGTTTATCGATATTATACACGTTTCATGTTTCCATCTGAGGACTAGAAGTCTATTGTTTCGTGTGTCTGTCTCTGCTGTTGTGGAAAAGCACAATGTCAGACATGATGACAGTGGTACTCTTTTCATACAAAATCTGTATGAAGGACATCTTTGTTTTCCTTCATATTGTAAAGAATAGCATATCTGACGCAGTAACATTCCCTGGGTCAGTATAGATACTGTTTCTTGTACAATTTGCCTTTTCTACTCATTTTGGTTTTCTATTTTTTCCTGTACATAAACAATAAATTATATTTTAAAACCAAGGCCATTTTATTTGTATTTCCTGCATTACCATTGATTTTAAAAAAATACGACAACTAAAAGCAACATGTATTAAGCACTTTATTGCTGTACATGGTGGTAAGTCACTGGACACAAGTGTTAATTTCAAGTTTATTTTTGTAATCACAATTCCCCAAATCAACCATGTTAATCCCATCTGGGATTACATTACTGATTTTAAAAGGTTAGGCGTAACCCTCCCAGTTGACAAATTAATAAAATAAAAAATTACAAAAGTATGATTGCTTTTAAATAATTAACATCTTATACAAAACTGCACTTTATTCAGTGACCCAAGAGTACACTGCAGTTAAAATAGGCATAGATACTGTAGGTGAGTTGCATCYAACATGTCCCAACGACGATGCATTTCAGTTCCCATTTTTCCAACTGAAGTACTGTTTCCTTTATTCAGGCATATTAAAGAAAAGATCCTTTCTCACAATCATTCTACAAAATTGAAATTTGAGACCCATYAACGGTTTCAATGAAATGTTTCACCTTAATATTGGTATTTACAAAGGACAACGCTCGGGAAATGTCATCGTTACAGTAACAATGTTTTATGGGATATGATAAGTAACCCTTCGCAAATTACTTTGAACAATGTTTATTATAGTTTGCTTGAACTGAGTGGGGATTTATGCCATGATTCAATCCGATCGCGTTTTGGCAGCAATGCACCATTTMAATGGAAATGTATTATTGAAGCAACAGCGTTTACCGTGAATGTGGTCACCACGAACGAGTGAACATTGTRGACAACGTGCGATCGGATTAATTCCCTGCATTACTTTTTTTTGTAAAATCAAATGTTATGATAAATGACTGCATAAGAAAAGTGTGACGGTACTGACAAATGTCATTACCATAAACCAAAAATCACTTCACATTTTACAATTTCAACAGAGCATGAGCAATCCATACAAAACATTTAACTTATTTTTAAGAAGGCAGTGTACAGTATGCTTGAGTCATTAATTAAATTCAATGGGAAGGTTTGGGGTAGTGAACCTAAACATTAGTCACCAATCGTTGTGTAATTACAGAATCAGGCCCTAAGGGGATATTTCTTTACTTAAATTACAGAACCCACCAGACTTGATTATAGAAATTAATTAATTTTATTAAACGTTTAAATTACACCTGCATATTTTTTGTTGTTCCATCCATCAGGTCTGAGCTGTTGATATACCTCTTTGATTAAGGTGACCAAAATGGCACCCTATTCCCTGTATAGTGCACTACTTTTATACGGCTCTAGTCAAAAGCAGCCAATAGCGTGCAAGTTCAGGCATGGACAACCTCACTAAACGATGCCACTAGCTAAAGGTCTTTAGACGTGTGCTCGTTAGTTTCCTTCTCTTTTCCACTCAAGAAAACATCACTTTGTGTTCATCTTGCATATTTAAGAGTATACTGGGATGTGTTTTTCACCACAGCGATGGATATGACAAATTGTTTTTTTAAACCCACATTACAAAATGTTGCTGTACAATCCTGCTAAGACCATATTGTTTTACAGGTAAGTGCATGTGGCAAGAACCCGTTATATATTTAAGAAGCATGACGCCAACAGATCCCTCTAGCCTACAACCATGTGGCATTCTAGAACCTAGAACGCACATTAGCTTGGTTCCATCCTTTTCACCTGCTCAGAGAGAGAGGACGCATCGCTGGATTCAAAACAAGGCGACTATTCAACACAAACTGCTACTAGCCACAGCAGTGTAGTCCAAGAGACTGCCCAGATCAACACCCCAGTTAACTAGTAACAATCCTTATCAAATCAAGTACCGGTCAGTCTTCACAAAACCCCAGATACCTACTTCATAGAGGTAACACATCGAGCCATTGCTGAGAACCATGAAGTAGGGCTGCACAATATGGGGGAAAAAACGGAATTGCGATATAAACACTTGGGTGAACTGTTGTAATCAAATAAAATATAGTGCTGCTTGAGTAACGGGGTGGGGAAAGCAGCTGCAAGAGGAGAGTGGGAGAGACGACAGTAAACTATTAGCCGTGTGTAACAACCGTTTTGAGTGCTGTTTCAAAATATTGCGACTRCTATTAATTGTGCAGCCCTACCATGAAGACAGCTCACGTAAGACTTTACCATGCAYGTACAGAGAAAACAGCTTGGCTTTATTCATAAAGTAGGAGTGCTGATCTAGGATCAGGTCCCCCTCTATCCATWTAATTGTATTTGTTATGACCTAAAAGGCTAAACTGATCCTATAGCAGCACTCTTATTCGGACTCTTTATGAACACAGACCCTGCGCTACCTCAGTGTTAGCAGGAGCTGCTGTCCTGCAGTCAAACACCATGATGTTCTAAACCGGGTTGGGGGTCAATTCAGGAACTATACTGAAATTCCAATTATCTTCAATGTCTTTAAATTAATATTTTTTTTTGAATTTGGTTTACTTTCTGAAATTGACCCCCAACCCTGGTTCTATAGCAACAAAACTAGAAAGACAGAAAACATGGAGAGTAGAAAAGGAGGGTTCCCCACTGATAAAATACAAGTTCAGTGCTTTGCGTTCTCATTCACTATGTGCAACAGTCTGACCCACTCTCACCGCAGGCTTCAACCATCGCAATATACTTATTAGAACACCAGAAAGGGTGTTGTCAGTCTGTTTTGTGACATCAGCCACTAGTATTATAATCTGAGTTTATAATAAAACAATATCCCACTGTAAAATATTGATATACACCTTGCACATGATGGGCAAAAACACACCATGTGAAGTAGGATTTATTTAAACCCCATTTTACTGTTCAACTGTTAACAGGAAGTACCATTGATGAGGGACACCAGTAGGACAACATGAGTTGGTGGAATGGCRTCCCTATGTGTTGCATTAATAAATGTTTTGTAAAAAGCGCCGCAGTTGTTTAGAGGTTAGAGCACTMTAGTTGAGAATAATGTAAAAAGCACCATTAGTTTATGACTGAGTTGAAGATAATCAAACTATCTAAATCAGTGTGTTTCTTGATGGACAGAAAATACGTTTGCAACACTCAGCTAAATTATTTATTAATTCAGTGATGAGTTAATTGCATTTCTATTTTTGACATCAGTCGTTAAAACAAGTCAAAATATCCTTGCACATTAGCGAGCTCACCGTAAGTAAATCATACAAAAGGCTTTCCACTTTACTGCAACAATTAAATCCTGTTCACCTTCAGACTACTGTACTGGCCTTGACATCTTAACGACTGAAGTTTTCATGAATTTCGACTTCCTTAGTTTTTTTMTTGTTTCTTATTTAAAATGTAAAAACATGAAACGGTTAATTTTGTAAGGAAACAACACTAACCTTTTAACTGAAATAGTGAGTGACGCTGAAGACCTCGTGCTTGTTGACAGAGATGGAGGGAGGTGGAACATGCAAGGCCATGCATGCAAAACAGTTTGTCAGAGAGAGAGCGAGAAGAAAGAGTGTAAAAAAAAAAAGAAACTACCTATTTACCCTCATTCCCACAATAAAGGAACTCTACTGAACACTGGTTGACTGTGCCCTAGTGTTTCTGTTTATAAGGACCGTGCCCTAGTCCTACTGTTACTGTTTATAAATAATGTCGCTTCTGGCTTGGCTTTAGTGTCCCTCCTGTTAGCTACTGACCTATTGACACAGTGATGGTGGGGTCTCTCGAATGGGCCTGTGTATGGAAGCAGGCCCAACAACGGGCCCAGTATTTCAAATATGGGTAAATGTGGTAGGTGCCTCCCAGTATGTTTACATCTGATAGGCCTAGGTGTCAGTATCGGTACATGTGATAGGTGGAGACCCAGGAAGAGGGGAAGGCCCATTTAGGGAACCTCTGCAGCATGTCCTCTAGCTGAACAGTCCTCTGGTCCTCTCCAAAGAAGTAATGAGATGAGATGGCTACTGAGATCATTCCCTCTGGGCCTGATGGGTCCTCTTCTCTGGGAGGCTGGAGAGGAGAAATATATATATATATACACATATTAAAACACAATCATATATGGACAGTGTTTCTCCTATATTCACAAATCGTTGCCGCCACTCCCAACAAATTTTTTATTTAATTTTTTTCTAAATCATTTTCGGGATGGTAAAACATTTTCAGTGTAAACTTAAGACTAAAACCAGATATAAAGTATGTAGAAAATATAATTGACCAATATATTTTTTAAATAAGATCATCTTTGAGAACTAACAACCACCAAAATAAAAACTAGACAGTCWGGGAGAATCTGAAATAAAAAATGTCATGCATACTCCCAGTCGATATTCAAGTCATAAGATCCCCTAGACCACGCCCACCAATCAGTATTCCCAATTGATTCCCCTGAAAAAGAGCCAACTTCTTCGTTGATTTTTAAATCATACAGAAATCAAAAACCATGCAGGAAAAACTGCTGTGTTGTACAATGTACATCAAACCAGGTCAAAACTCTAGTTTGCAATGCTCCCACATAGGGAAATAGAGTCTGTGGGAAGAGCCCTGTGTCTTCAGGCTATTCGGCGTGGGAGAGTCAGGGAATTGTGGGGACCCYGTGTCCAAGTACACGTAGCTATGTGTGTGGAAAACGTTTCATCACAGGTAAGCACTACTTGTAGCTGTACAATCTGTTTGTGTTGTTTGTCTTGGCTAGCTAGCTAGAGGCTAGRACACACGTGGATAGCACCGTCATGAAATGGGGCATGAGGGTTGCCTTACAATATCATTAGCTCGGGAGCAGGCAATGTTGAAAAGTCCTCTTTAGACATGTACTTTTCTTCAACTGAGTTTTGTATTTGACTAAAACAAGCAGCCAACAAGAAAGTTGTTTGAAAAAGGTAATTTTGGGGTAGCAACATTCTATCGAATACAGACGGATTATGGAGCCCCTATTGATTTTGTTARGTTTGAGTCACTCAGATAGCATAAGAACACAGCATAAACCATGGCAAAATGTGTAAAATTGAAGGAAATTTGATTTTAAACTGCACATTTCCTCTCAGCCCCGTGGCAATATGTGTAGAATTCTAGGAAATGATGCCACAACATTTGTACAATCAATCAAAATAAACTATCTACATTTGTCATTTTATTTTCTAATGATCTGTCGCTCGGGAAACATGCCTGGGTGAGAAGAAATAACAGCAAGCGTGGGCTTGGATCACGACATAACAGACGTCGTAAAGCAATGGAATCATTACAGACCAAGTAGTCCTACTAAACAACGCAAGTCGACAGACTACAACAACCATAATGACTCAGCAAAGTCGACTAGATTTAACAACAATGAATAACTCGGATTCTGATTCATACACGATGTTTGGAGAAAGGGAGACTTGTGCCCTAGACAAGTGACTGGGGAGATGAGCGGCTTGATCTAATCCAATCGTTGCACAGGTTCAACCGATACCCCGCCTGTTTCTTAACAGACAAAATAACTAGCCAATAGTTGTTCAGAGTGCACAGCGCTTCACACTGTTTGAGTCAAAGAGAGATGTGTTCTGGCAGCTGAAAAATACTTTTTCAATCATGGATAATTACAAAAAAATACTAATCGTATTCTGAAAATTCTCCATATCTATTACGATACTTGTTTTGTCCGGTACTCGGCACACCCTAGTAACCTGTACACAAAGACAAGCATTCCTCCAAAGGCTCATGTGGACAAATTCTTGTGAAGCTTTGAAAGTACACTGTGCTTTAAATCAAGCGTTGCAATGAAAAAAGGAATGTGTTAATTAAGGCGCTAACCCAGCAGGTAAAACTGATGTCATGTTTGGAATCCTAAATCTTAATATTCGTACCTGTATTTCGAACCAGAAGTTCCAGGCGGGGGCATCCAGGCCGTGGGAGTAGAAATATAGTACTCTCCAGCCAGGTGGTACTGGGGACACGTCCCCAAGACCAGCTGGAAGAGAGGCCCCTTGGTGGGTCTCAGGTAGAGGGACATGTGGCTGGACCTGGAGGACATAACACAAGTCAGTACATAGTACACACAATGCATGTCACAAAACTATGGTTCCTAACACTGCCTTTTCTCACACAACATTTGGAGAGAGAAAAGGATTGGAGTATGGATCCTACAGCAGGTAGTGATAGAGATTGGAGTAATGGATCCTACAGCAGGTAGTGATAGAGGATTGGAGTAATGGATCCTACAGCAGTAGTGATAGAGGATTGGAGTAATGGATCCTACAGCAAATAGTGATAGAGGATTGGAGTAATGGATCCTACAGCAGGTAGTGATAGAGGATGGAGTATGGATTCTACAGCAGGTAGTGAATAGAGGATTGGAGTAATGGATCCTACAGCAGGTAGTGATAGGAGGATTGGAGTAATGGATCCTACAGCAGATAGTGATAGAGTATTGGAGTAATGGATCCTACAGCAGGTAGTGATAGAGGATTGGAGTAATGGATCCTACAGCAAGGTAGTGATAGAGGATTGGAGTATGGATCCTACAGCAGGTAGTATAGAGGATTGGAGTAATGGATCCTACAGCAGGTTAGTAATAGAGGATTGGAGTAATGGATCCTCAGCAGGTAGTAATAGAGGATTGGAGTAATGGATCCTACAGCAGGTAGGTAAAAAATAGAAGGAAATTGGAGTAATGGATCCTACAGCAGGTAGTGATAGAGGATTGGGTAATGGATCCTACAGCAGGTAGTGATAGAGGATTGGAGTAATGGATCCTACAGCAGATAGTGATAGAGGATTGGAGTAATGGATCCTACAGCAGGTAGTGATAGAGGATGTGGAGTAATGGATCCTACAGCAAGGTAGTGATAGAGGATTGGAGTAATGATCCTACAGCAGGTAGTGATAGAGGATTGGAGTAATGGATCCTACAAGCAGGTAGTGATAGAGGATTGGAGTAATGGATCCTACAGCAGGTAGTGATAGAGGATTGGAGTAATGGATCCTATAGTGCCTTCAGAAAGTATTCACACCCCTTGACTTTTGTTGTGTTACAAAGTGGGACTAAAATTATTTTAATTGAAATTTTTTGTCAACGATCTACTCAAAACACTGTCAAAGTGAAAAAACAACAATTCTAGCATTTGTAAAAAATATATATATATATATATATAAATTCTTCAAGCTCTGTCATATATATATTAAAATCCTAACATAACTTGATTAGATATGTACTCAACCCCCTGAGTCAATACATGTTAGAATCACCTTTGGAAGCYATTACAGTTGAGTCTTTCTGGGTAAGTCTCTAAGAGCTTTACACACCTGGATTGTGCAACATTTGCCCATTATTCTTTTCAAAATTCTTCAGGCTCTGTCAAATTGGTTGTTCATCATTGCTTGACAATCATTTTCAGGTCATACCGCAGATTTAAGTCAAAACTGTAACTTGGCCACRCAATGTCTTCTTGGTAAGCAACTCAAGTCTAGATTTGGCTTTGTGTTTTAGGTTATTGTCCTTCTAAAAGGTGAATTAAATCTCAGTGTCTGGTGGAAAGCAGACTGAACCAGGTTTTCCTCTAGGATTTTGCCTGTGCTTAGCTCCATTCAGTACTTTTTTTTAATCCTGAAAAAACTCCCCAGTACTTAACGATTACAATCATACCCATAACATGATGCAGCCACCACTATACTTGAAAATATGGAGAGTGGTACTCAGCAACGTGTTGTATTGGACTTGCCCCAAACATAACACTTTGTATTCAGGACAAATAGTTAATTGCTTTACCACATTTCTTGCAGTATTACTTTAGTGCCTTGTTGCAAACAGGATGCATGTTTTGGAATATTTTTATTCTGTACAGGCTTCCTTCTTTTCACTCTGTCATTTAGGTTAGTATTGTGGAGTAACTATAATGTTGTTGATCCATTCTCAGTTCTCCTATCACAGCCATTAAACTCTGTTTTAAGGTCACCATTGGCCTCATGGTGAAAACCCTGAGCGGTTTCCTTCGTCTCCGGGAACAGAGTTAGAAGGATGACTGGGTGTATTGATACACTACCCAAAGTGTAATTAATAACTTCACCATGCTCAAAGGGGAATTCATTGTCTGCTTTTTACATMTATTACCTCTCTACCAATAGGTGCCCTTCTTTGCYAGGCATTGGAAAACCTCTCTGGTCTTTGTGGTTGAAATACACTGCTCGACTGAGGGACTTTACAGATAATTGTATGTGTGGGGGTACAGAGATGGGGTAGTCATTTAAAAATCATGTTAAACACTATTATTGCWCACAGAGTGAGTCCATGSAACTCATTATATGACTTGTTAAGCACCTTTTTACTCCTGTGCTTATTTAGGCTTACAATAACAAAGGGGTTGAATACATTTMAGCTTTTAATTTTTAATAATTCAGTAAACATTTCGAAAAACATAATTCCACTTTGACATTATGGGGGCCAGTGACACAAGATCTCAATTTAATCTATTTTAAATTCAGGCTGTAACAACAAAATGTGTAAGAAGTCAAGGGGTGTGAATACATTCTGAAGGCGCTGTAGTGGTAGAGGATGAAGGGTCGTCGTTGTAAAATAAGAATTTGTTCTTAACCGACTTGCCTAGTTAAATAAAGGTTCAATTTAAAAAATACCATGTGTTCAATGTTCATATAATCTCACCTGTGACTTCAAATGTGATCTTCACTGTGCCCCATTTTGTCTGTTCTTTAGAAAGAACCTGAAACTCGATGGGAGACTTGGGAAAGACTTCAGGGGCTGGGAGGTACCAGTTCTTCCTGAAAACAAGTAAATTGACACAATGCCGTTTAGTTATTTTGCTAAACCAGTCGATACCTGCCATTTATTAATAAATGTAATAAAAAATAT
>NC_036860.1:64817937-64819300 GCF_002910315.2 Salvelinus sp. IW2-2015
ATGGTATGCTGCATGATACAGTAAAATTGTTTTTCCTTTATGAAACACATTTTGAAAACAACCAAAACTACATCAGCATTTCGTTGCCATAACCAACACATTTTTAACCCCTTGTGAGACAATATAATACAATCATATCTACAGTATAGTAATAATAGTGTTATTTAATTCAGCCATGTGTGACGTAGAGATCCTATTAAATTAGTACACAGTGCATTCAGAAAGTATTCAGACCTCATGACTTTTCCACATTTTGTTACCAGCCTATTCTAAAATGGGATTAAATAGCTTTTTCCCCTAATTTATAAAACATAAAATACAGAAATACCTTACGTAAGTATTACTTTGCTATGAGACTCGAAATTGCTCCAGGCGCATCTTATTTCATTGATCATCCTTAAGATGTTTCTACAACGTGATTGGTGTCCACCTGTGGTACATTCAATTGATTGGTCATGATTTGGAAAGCACACACCTGTCTATATAAAAGGTGCCACAGTTGACAGTGCATGTCAGAGCAGAAAAGACTCAAGGCTGTAATCACTGCCAAAGGTGCTTCAACAAAGTACTGAGTAAAGGGTCTGAATACTTATGTAAATGTGATATTTCAGTTGTTTATTTTGTCATTATGGMCTATTGTGTGTAGATTGATGAGGGGGAAAAAACMATTTAATCCATTTTAGAATAAGGTTGTAACGTAACAAAATGTGGAAAAAGTCAAGGGGTCTGAATACTTTCTGAARMCACRGTGTACTGCYTATTCWAATTCCTAGTTCTATGTGTATGACTCACTTGACAAGGAACTTGACAGGTAGGAACCAGGGGTAGCCACAGAAAGGCCTGTCCTCCTGACAGCTGGTCCTGATGGTGTCGTTGATCTCTGGTATGATAGGCGTGATGTGCTGCATGCCAGTGTAGTCAAAGCTGTTGATCCACAGACCTGAGTCTTTGCTCTTCACCTGGCCATCCAGACCATGGAAGGTACGAGTGGTGTGCTGACAGGAAGAGAAGAGAGAAAAGGTGAAAAGATATTCAGCAACTCATGGTAGAACACCTGAGGGGGGAGTTGTTTCAAAAGAACATCTTTAGCAGGAGCAGACAGAAAGACATAGTCAACATTGACACACAGTTGTTCATTTGAAATAAGAGTGTGTTTGTTCTTAAGTCCTGAATAAATAGAAATGTGCTTGGGGGAGCAGGCAGAAAGACCAACGGTCAACATTGCCAGGTTGTCATTGTAATATAAGGTCTGTATTTAATTAATTGAGCTACACACACACTAAGCCCAATGCATCAGATGATCGTTTATTCAATGTTTTTATATCTGTCAATAACTGACTTGGTAAGATAAATAAAGGTTAAT
>NC_036860.1:64819865-64823015 GCF_002910315.2 Salvelinus sp. IW2-2015
GGGGGGGGGAGAATAAAAACACACTCATCAGATCACTCAAAGCTGTTTAAAGTCATCAGCTGATATGATATTTCCTAGTCATCATCCACATTTCATCTTTCTGCCTCATATCCTCCATTCCATGGTGGAGAGGGGAGTTGCTGCTGACCTGGTTGGTAGAGTATTGTAATAAATATTGCTATGCTGTCGCTTCCAAAGGTTTCTATGGGAATGTTATTTCCACAAAGACTACAGTCAGGAACATGTTCCTGTCCTCTTCCCTCTTTTGGAAAGCTAGCTATTATTAATCATGGTACTACTCTACTCACAAAGAAGGAGGAGAGGAAGAGTGTGGTGAGGGTGACGAGGGTGGCCAGGACCACGTCAGGGGGGATCTCTGTGCCGCTGCGCCCCAGGATGGGCGTGAAGATCTCAAACACCACCCAGATCAGGAACATGAAGTGGACATAGGGCAGAGTCAGACCCAGCTGGTAGAGAACAGAGTACTTCAGCGATGCACCTGGAGACACAGGAGAGATACATTAACTAACCCAGACCCAGCTGGTAGATAACAGAGTACTTCACCTGCACCAAACAAATAAGAGATCAATATAAAACCCTTTCAATTCAAAACTAATCATGTGATACAGCAATGTATCGTTGTTGCTGCTGAGCTGTGAAAATGACCTGACAACCTTCTGATTGAAACATCACACTTAATAATAACAATGGGAGCATTGAACAGTATCCACGTCTATCCATTTATTGTTCATGAAAAGGAATTTCCTTATGGAAAGCAACTTATCTATCGATCTACAGTGCATTCGGGAAGTGTTCAGACTAGAAGTCGACCGATTAATCGMAATGGCAGATTAATTAGGGCCGATTTCAAGTTTTCATAACAATCGGAAATCTGTSTTTTTTTACACCTTTATTTAAACTTTATTTAACTAGGCAAGTCAGTTAAGAACACATTCTTATTTTCAATGACGGCCTAGGAACGGTGGGTTAACTGCCTCGGACTAGTTAACTGAACGACATATTTTTACCTTGTCAGCTCGGGGGATTCAATCTTGCAACCTTACAGTTAACTAGTCCAACGCTCTAACCACCTGATTACATTGCACTCCACGAGGAGCCTGCCTGTTTACGCGAATGCAGTAGAAGTTAAGGTAATTGCTAGCTAGCATTAAAACTTATCTTATATAAAAAACAATCAATCAATATAATCACTAGTTAAACCTACACATGGTTATGATTTACTAGTTTTATCTAGCGTTTGTCCAAATCAAAATCAAATCAAATCAAATTTTATTTAGTCTCACATACACATGGTTAGCAGATAGTTCTAATGCGAGTGTAGCCGAAAATGCTTGTGCTTCTACGTTTCCGAACAAATGCAGTAAATAACCAACAAAGTAATCAACTAACAATATCCACAACTACTACTTATACACACACACAAGTGTAAAGGGATAAAAGAATATGTACATAAAGGAATATGAATGAGTTGTGGGTACAGAACGCATAGGCAAGATCAGTAGATCGTATAGAGACCGGGTATATAACATATGAGTATGGAGTTACTGTAGGTATGTAAAACATAAAGTGGCATAGTTTAAAGTGGCTAGTGGTACATTGTATTAACATAAAATGCAAGATGCAGTAGCATGATATAGGAGTACAGTATATACATATGAGATGGAGTATGTAGGTATGTAAACATTATTATTACAGTGCAGTTTAAAATGCTTGTGTACATTTTTACATAATTTCCAATCAATTCCCATTGTTAAAGTGGCTTTGGAGTGAGTCAGTATGTTTGGCAGCGGCCGACTAAATGGTAGTGTGGCTGTTTAAACATCTGATGGCCTTGAGATAGAAGCTGTTTTTCAGTCTCTCGTCCCTGCTTGTGATGCACCTGTAACTGACCTTCCCTTCTGGGTATATACGGGCGTGAACAGCAGGCTGGGTGTGTTTCCGTGATGAGCTTTATGGCCTTCCTTGTGACATCGGTGGTGTAGGCTGTCCTGGAGGGCAGGTAGTTTGCCCCCGGTGGTGCGTTCTCAGACCTGCACTACCCTTCTGGAGAGCCTACGGTTGTGGCGAAGCATCCGCTACCAGGCGTTGAACAGCCGACAGATGCCTCGATTGTTGCATCTGTCTTTTAGAAGTTTGTGAGTGCTTTGGGTGACAAGGCCGACATACTTCAGCACTCCTGAGGTTAAGAGCGCTCTGCCGCCTTGCGTTCACACGCTTCTGTGTGGGTGGACCAATTCGAAAGTTTGATCCGTTGATGGCTACACCGAGGAAACTTAAAAACTTTTCCACCCTTCTCCACACTACCCGTCCGATGTGGATAGGGTGCCCTCTGACGTTCCTGAAGTCCACAATCATCTCCTTTTTTTTTACGTTGAGTGTGAGGCTTTATTGTCCTGACACCACACTCCGAGGCCCTCACCTCCTTCCCTGGAGCCGTCTCTCGTTGTTGTAATCAAGCGCCCTACCAGCTGTAGTGTCATCCGCTAAAACTTGATGATTAGGTTGGAGGCGTGCATGCACACGCAGCTCGTGGCGTGAACAGGAGTACAGAGAGGCTCAGAACGCCCCTTGTGGGCCCCAGTGTTGAGGATCAGCGGGGTGGAATGTTTTACCTACCCTACACACACACTGGGGGCGGCCGTCAGAGTCCAAGTATCTCAGTTGCACAGCGCGGGTCGAGACCCAAGGGTCTCGAGCTTGATGACGAGTTTGGAGGGTACTATGGTGTTAATGCTGAGCTATATCTGATGAACACAGCATTCTCACATGGGTATTCTCTTTCCAGATGGCGTCTAGGCAGTGTGCAGTGTGGTTCGATTGCGTCTTCTGTGAACCTATTGGGTTCGTAAGCAAATTGGATGGTCTAGGGTGTCCGGGAGGGTGGAGGTGATATGGTCTTGACTAGTCTCTCAAAGCACTTCATTGATGACGGAAGTGATCCTACGGGCGTAGTCGTTTAGCTTCAGTTACTTAGCTTCTGGAACAGAACAATGTTGGCCCTCTTGAAGGCATGTTGGAACAGCAGATGGATAAGATTGAATTGAATATGTCCGGAAACACACCAGCCACTGGGCTGCGCAGGCCTCTGAGACCGGCTGGACCCGTCTGGGCCTGCAGCCTTCGAGGGTT
>NC_036860.1:64823040-64826621 GCF_002910315.2 Salvelinus sp. IW2-2015
CATTGTTAGCACAGGCCAATATTAACCAGGTGAAATGTGGTCACTTCTCTTGCGTTAAATTGCACGCAGAGTCAGAGTATATGCAACATTTTGGCTTGCCTAATTTCCAGAATTTTACGTAATTATGACATAACATTGAAGGTTGGCAATGTAACAGGAATATTTAGACTTATGGATGCCACCCGTGTAATAAAATACGGAACGGTTTCCGTATTTCACTGAGAAATGAATAAACGGTTTTTTTTCGGATGATAGTTTCCGGATTCGACCATATTAATGACCTAATGCTCTTATTTCTGTGTGTTATGTTATAACTAAGTCTATGATTTCATAGAGCAGTCTGGACTGAGCGGTGGTAGCAGCAGCAGCGCTCGTAAGCATTCATTCAAACAGCACATTCCTGCGTTTTGCCAGAAGCTCTTCGCTTGTGCTTCAAGCCTATCAACTTCCGACATTAGGCTGGTGTTAACCGATGTTGAAATGGCTAAGCTAGTTAGGCGGGGTGCTGGGCTAATAGCGTTTTCAAACGTCACTCGCTCTGAGACTTGGAGTCGTTATTCCCCTTGCTCTGCATGGGTAACGCTGCTTCGGAGGGTGGCTGTTGTCGTTGTGTTCCTGGTTTTAGCCCAGGGAGGAGCGAGGGAAGAGGGATGGAAAGCTTATACTGGTTACACTGGCAATACTAAAGTGCCTATAAGAACATCCAATAGTCAAAGGTTAATGAAATACAAATGGTAGAGAGAGAAATAGTCCTATAATTCCTATTAATAACTACAACCTAAAACTTCTTACCTGGGAATATTGAAGACTCATGTTAAAAGGAACCCACCAGCTTTCATATGTTCTCATGTTCTGAGCAAGGAACTTAAACGTATGTTTCTTACATGGCACATATTGCACTTTTACTTTCTTCTCCAACACTTTGTTTTTGCATTATTTAAACCAAATTGAACATGTTTCATTATTATTTTAGGCTAAATTGATTTTATTGATGTATTATATTAAGTTAAAATAAGTGTTCATTCAGTATTGTTGTAATTATCATTATACAAATACATTTATTTTTTCTTTATTTTAATTATTTATTTTTTTATCTGCCGATAATCGGTACCGGCTTTTTTTGGTCCTCCAATAATCGGTATCGGTATCGGCGTTGAAAATCATAAATCGGTCGAGCCTCTAGTTCAGACCTCTTGACTTTTCCCACATTTTACAGCCTTATACTAAAATTGATGAATATTTTTTTCCTCTCATCGAAATCTACACATAATACCCCATTATGACAAGCAAAAACAGATATTTAGAAATGTTTGCACATTTATAAAAAAATATATATATATTCACATTTACATATTTATCAGACCCTTTTACTCAGTACTTTGTTGAAGCACCATTGGCAGGGGATTAAAGCCTTGAGTCTTCTTGGTATGGCGCTACAAAGCTTGGCACACCTGTTTTGGGGGAAGTTTCTCCCATTCTTCTCTGCAGATCCTCTCAAGCTTGGTCAGGTTGGATGGGGAGCGTCGCTGCACAGCTATTTTCAGTCTCTCCAGAGATGTCGATCGCGATTGAAAATTCAGGCTCTGGTTGATCCACTTCAAGGACATTCAGAGACCTGTCCCGAAGCCACTCCTGCGTTGTGTTGGCTGGGTGCTTAGGGTCGTTGTCCTGTTGGAAGGTGAACCTCCTGAGCGCTCTGTGAAGTAGGTTTTCATACAAGGATCTCTCTGTATTTTGCTCCGCTTCATCTTTGCCTCGATCCTGGACTAGTCTCCCAGTCCTTGCCCACTGAAAAACTCCGCCATCATGATGCTCCACCACATGCTCACCATAGGGATGTGCCAGCGTTGTCCTTCAGATGTGAAGCTTGGCATTCAGGTCAGAGTTCAATCTTGTTTTCATCAGTTTTTCCATGGTCTGAGAGTCCTTTAGGTGCCTTTTGGCAAACTGCAATCATGTGCCTTTTACTGAAGAGTGGCTTCCGTCTGACAACTCTACCATAAAGGCCTGATTGGTGGAGTGTTGCAGAGACTGTTGTCCTTCTGGTGTCCACCCATCTCCACAGAGGAACTCTGGACTCGTCAGTGACCATCAGGTTCTTGGTCACCTCCCTGACCAAGGCCCTTCTCCCCCGATTGCCTCAGTTTGGCCGGGCAGCCAGCTCTAGAAGTCTTGGTGGTTCCAAACTTCTTCCATTTAAGAATGATGGAGGCCACCTAATGTTCTTAGGGACCTTCAATGATGCGGACATTTTTGTTACCCTTCCCCAGATCTGTGTCTCGACACAAATCCTGTCTCGGAGCTCTACGGACAATTCCTTCAACATCATGGCTTGGTTTTTGCTCTGACATGCACTGTCAACTGTGGCACCTTTATTTAGACAGGTGTGTGCCTTTCCAAATCATGTCCAATGAATTGAATTTACCACAGGGGACTCCAATAAGTTGTAGAAACATCAAGGTGATCAATTGAAACAGGATGCACCTGAGCTCAATTTGAGTTCATAGCAAAGGGTCTGAATAGTTATGTAAATAAGGTATCAGTTTTAAAAAATATAACATTGCTAAAGTCTAAAAAACCTGTTTTTGCTTTTTCATTATGGGGAATTGTGTGTAGATTGATGAGGGGAAAAAATGATTTAATACATTTTCAAAAATGTCTGTAACGTAACAAAATGTGGAAAAACTCAAGATGTCTGAATACTATCCGAATCCATCCATCTATTCTCTCCTCACCTCTGAGTTTAAACTCCCTGGCGAGGAGCAGCTTGGTGGTCAGAGGGAAGGCCACCATCAGCATGGGGACGTAGGCAGAGCAGAGGCRGTTAGCTGTGAGGTAGACCAGGGCACCGCACCACAGCAGCAGGCTCACGTCAAAGTAGAGCTCCCCCAGCTCCAGACGGCGCACACCCTGCAGGAGGAGGACCAGACAGACCAGGTCAGCAAGGAACAATCCCTGTCACTGGTGTATTGATACAGTATGCAGGAGGAACACTCAGACAGACAGGGGTCAATAAGGGCAGACACAGACTGTCATCCATTACCCCAAAATAGGCTTATCCATTTAATTGTTATATCAACATCAAGGTCTATCAAAATGTTTTTCTCTCATGGCTACATAGTCAACATAAAAATCAGTCAGATTTGTTTGGATGCATGTTTTATTGAGCTGCCTTACACAGACCATGTGAGAACCATGGAGAGTCTMAACTTTAGCCCAGATAGACCCACCCTGACATCCCACAGGCGAATGGCCAGGACTCTCCKTTTCGCTCTCCCTCTACTTCTCTGTTTCTCTCGCTCAGTCTCTCTCTGTCCCACCGCCCCGCTCTCACTCCACCCGCTCTCGTCTCTCTCTCCAACAAAGGTCTCATTCACAGAGTTTCAAACCACTCCATTATCGCCAGTACTGTGCCTGAATCACACATAATTCTGACTCTGGTCATGTTGCCAGGAGGAGAATGTTGTTTAATCTACCTCTTAATAATATCGTCTGTACGTTTACCCTGGCACTGTAGTGAAGCATGAACTACTGCCTTCAACTACAACCATAACAGTGGAGACTGGCTCTGCCACTCAGTG
>NC_036860.1:64828351-64844590 GCF_002910315.2 Salvelinus sp. IW2-2015
CTCAAGCTGTCTCTGTGTCCAGGCCTGGAGCTCTTGCCCACTCAGTGTCTTCAGTGTCCAGGCCTGGTTGCTCTGCCACTCAGTGTTCTCAGTGTCCAGGCCTGGAGCTCTGCCACTCAGTGTTTCAGTTGTCCAGGCCTGGGCTCTGCCACTCAGTGTCTCAGTGTCCAGGCCTTGGAGCTCTGCCACTCAGTGTCTCATGTCCAGGCCTGGAGCTCTGCCACTCAGTGTCTCAGTTGTCCAGGCCTGGTAGCTCTGCCTCTCAGTGTCTCAGTGTCCAGGACGGAGCTCTGCCACTCAGTGTCTCAGTGTCCAGGCCTGGAGCTCTGCCACTCAGGTGTCTCAGTGTCCAGGCCTGGAGCTCTTGCCACTCTCAGTGTCTCAGTGTCCAGGCCTGGAGCTCTGCCACTTCAGTGTCTCAGTGTCCAGGCCTGGAGCTCTGCCACTCAGTGTCTCTCGGTGTCCAAGGCCTGGAGCTCTGCCACTCAGTGTCTCAGTGTCCAGGCCTGGACTCTGCACTCCAGTGTCTCAGTGTCCAGGCCTGGAACTCTGCCTCTCAGTGTCTCAGTGTCCAAGGCCTGGAGCTCTGCCACTCCAGTGTCTCAAGGGTGTCCAAAGGCCCTGAGCGCCCTCCCTGCCCAACTCAACCATAGCATTGGTCAATGTGCTCCCAGTTCAGGGCAATGCCCCTCCTAGACCACCACTGATCTAGGCCAGCTCCTTCCACGATGAGCCCTTCCCACAGTTCCTCTATGGGCCATGAGGGAGCCGTCCATGCCTTAAGCCTGTTCCTCTGATGTGTACAAAGCACTCGAACCAGGCAGTTCTGCGCTGCTCAGCATGCATCTCCTTCTAGCTGTCCAACCAGGCCCTTGAGTCTGGCCGAATACAGTGAGCCATGGAGTCTCATAGAGTCCGACAACGCCCAGTCAAGAGAAAAGCACTCTGGTTAACGCAACGCCTATCTATGGACGTTGATCTACCCAAAATGCGAGCCAAAGAAGACTCTCACCGACCATAGAGAATAAACAAACCGATTGAATACCATCTATCAAGTGCCTGCAAATATCCACAAGCGAGTCTAACACGTCATAAGTAGAACTAGACACTAAGATGCACACATCACAGTGTGCCATATGCCAATTCAGAAGTGAGAGGTGAAGTCGGAGTAACATCATCCAATGGTGGGGATTAGCTTTCAGCGCAGGGAATGGGAGACTAGGTGCAGAGTGATTCGTATGGAAATAGATATATCTGAAGTGAGCCTAAGTCACACCGCGCTGAGGATCCGCTATCAGGATGAGAATAGCCCTGCAAATCTGAGAGACAGCTCAGACCTCAGACTGGCGAAGGGTCACTTCCAAACAGGCAAAGAGCCCTAAAAGTACCAACAAACAGCCAAACCGCCAAACGGCTATGGGGTGACGATGGCTACTATGAGGGACCTAAGCTCGGGAGAATGTCGTCCTGAAATATAGGACGACGCTGCACTAGCCAGCTCCGACTTATAAAAAACCGGGCGGTCGAGCCCACATCAATGCTAGAGAGACCCTGGAAGCCATAATGAGCTGGAAACTGCTAATCAGCCACTAAGACCCAAAGTCTGCCCTATGAAATACCAACCTCGACACGAATACTCGAGAGCAATGTCCTGCTGTCATTAGAGAAAAACCGGAGGATGCTGACAACAAATCTTCCCAAGAATAATCAGAAAGAGAAGAAGTACCTGTTCACGCAAGGCTTGTAGCTATTTTCGGTCCCTGATACCCAAAAGAAGACTCGAGCCCTGTTTAATCGCGTTGTCGCGATACAAAACTTTGCCTAGTCGAAGCTTCCACTACAAGAGTGAAAGTTTATGGAAATACCTGTTGATCTATAAGCGAGGCCTAGATTCACAATTGTATCTGAATAGAATGTAGAATCCACGGTGCGGTTCGCACCTTCCTGAACTTTTATTTAATTAATAAATCAGATGCTGCAAAAATGTTCTAGAAACCTTTTTATGTGCGTGTGCCTCAGCTCATGCGAGTCCACCCGATTCCTAGTAGAATTAAGATTATTTAGATGGAGGGTTATGAAGAACGAATATAAAATACAAATTTATAGTCTGATTATGATTCTGTTAAACGTAAACAATAATTGATTGGTAAGAATGTAGAAATCTATTATGTTTTACAAATTCTTGTATTTTATACTCACTTACATTCCTGAATGCGGCACGACGAAGCCTCCCTAAATTAAGTGTCGCAAAATGAATAAATTTCATCCAATGCAACTCTGAGCCCTTCCCAATAGAGGTACCCCATGGCGAGTATGACCAGAAGTTTCTGAAAAACTTAATGTAAAATTTAAAAGGGAAATTAATGATTTCTAAGTGCCCGAAACATAAAAAGACTCTCTAAGAGAAAACTGGTTTTGTGTTCCCTTATGTACAACTTGACGGAAGGAGTCAATTGTGTAAGGAGCTAGAAGTTGATTGATGCGCACAAGTAATCAGAAGAACAAAAACATCTACATGTGAGCTCTCATTTTATAGAAAGTCAAATGCGTGCATGTATAGATAAACCAAAGTTGTGAGCGGAGAAAAATTAAATCCAAAGGAAGGTCTAACGAAGATATCCCATACCGAATGCAACAGTTAATGTCATATCTAAAAGGATTTATCAATAGATGTGCCATTGTAGGCTCCATCTGATAGAGAAACTTGAAAAAGGATAGTCACTCAAGAAACGACGTACCACTGAAAGCGTATATCAGGTAATCAATGCTTTTAAATACTCCTACAAAAGTAAATATGAGAACCACCTTACAAGCAACCTCAGTATATCACAAGAGTTTATCGTCTGTATGGTATATTATCATCTACTTATTCTGACATTTATACCCGCTCTCTCTAGTTATAGACACCAAATGGATAATATCTATATAAAAGGCTAATCATCTAGGAATACGTATTGTCAAGACCCAAATTTATATATCCTAATGTACGTGAAGTTCAAACATTTATCAACGTCTACGTAGAATATTCCTTAAACGAATCCTGCCATGCAAGTATGAGTATTAATGCGTCTGTAAGCTTGAGTGGATACGCATAATGTATACTTAATGAAAGCTGCACATTGGAAGATACAAGGCATCCAGTAAAGAATAAAGTATTATTATATTTTTTTAAAAGGTAGAAAGTTGAGGCAAATAAGTGTGACGTAGTAATATGTTTGTACTGACGAGAAGTGGGAAAGGGAGGATCTTGAATTCTAGACGAGCTCTCTATTTGTGGAAAAGATCAGCTCCGATAACTCTTTATATCATATCCCAGTTTACCTTACAGTACCAGTCAAATGTTGGACACACCTACTCATCCAGACATCTAAAACTATGAAAATAAACACATGGAATCATGTAAGTAACCAAAAAAAAGTGTTAAACATACTAAATATATTTTTATATTTGAGATTCTTTAAAGTAGCCATCCTTTCCTTGATGACAGCTTTGCACACTCTTGGCATTCTCTCAACCAGCTTCATGAGGTAGTCATCTGGAATGGGCATTAAATTAAACAGGTGTGTTTGTTAAAAGTCATTTGTGAAGTTTCTTAATGCTTGCAGCCAATCATTCTGTGTGGTGACAAGGTAGGGTGGTATACAGAAGAATATACCTATTTTGGTAGAAGGCCAAGTCCAATATTATGGTAAAAACAGCTCAAATAAGCAAAGAGAAACAACAGCCATCATTACTAAGACATGAGCGTTCAGTCAAATCGGGAAAGGTGTCAAGAACTTTTGAAAGTTTCATTCAAGTGCAGTTTCTTTAGCAAAAACCATCAAGCGCCTATGATGAAACTGGTTCTCAATGAGGACCGCCCACAGAAAAGAAAAGACCCAGAGTACCGCTGGCTACAGAGGATAAGTTCAATGAATTACCAGCAGCAGAAATTGCCATCCAAAGTAAATGCGTTCACAAGAGTTCAACACATTTAACATCAACTCAGAAGAGGCACTGAGTGAGATCAGGTCCTTACATGTCAAACTTGGCTGCAAAAGGAAAACCACTACGAAGGACACCAATAAAAGAAGCTTGCTTGACAAAGAAACATGAAGCAATGGACATTGATCCGGCCTGGATATCTGTCCTTTGTGTCTAATGAGATCAATAAATGAAAGATTTTGGTTCCAAAAAACTGCTGAAATGAAATCTGTAAAGAGACGAAATAAAGAGTGTGCCAAACAATGTCCATACAAAAGCAAAGGGCAGCGCGACTTTCTCAAAAATTAACATAATTGGTGATTTGTTTAACAACTTTTTTGCGTATGATTCCATAGTTTTATTTCATAGTTGATGTCTATGCTTATCTTCTAACAATGTAGAAAATAGTAAAAATAAATGAAAAACCTTGAATGAGTTTAGGTGTGTCCAAACTTTTGACTGGCCACTCGATTACAAAAAATATGTGGTGCATTTGAAAGGATGCAGACAATTACAAATGATGAATCTACAATCTATCTGCCAGTATAAAAGCTGAAACCTAGGTAGTTTCTATTTAATCTCTCCTCCTTTCTTGTGCCGACTTTATATGCGCTTGGCAACCAACTTTAAGGTGCATTACCGCCATACAACTGGACGGAGTGTGGAACTCAGTTAATCTTTCAATCACCCACTCCCTAATTAGTAAAAAAAACTTATTAGGAGCATGGAGAGAGAAGCGGAGACATTGCTGAAATGCTTTAAAAAACGTAAAAATAGGGCATGCCTATTAGAGCCTCGCTAAGCAGATGCTCTTTGGCGTGCTGCGAGCAGTTTGGATGAAAACGATTTGTAATAAACATGTATGTTTGTTACATTTTATTTTGCCAACGGCGGCTAGCCTGCTACAGCACCACTACCTACCATAGAGCACTGGCATAAACCATTAACTACATCCCAATATGCAGGCTAATATAGAACTGACAATACATGCCCAATACATTGCTTCATTCCAAGTGGTATGGTATGCCAGTGTGCATATTAAAATATAGATATTGTCCACACCCGTGGAACAAATGCACCCAGGACAATACCAAAATAACCCAACGTGGTTACAGACAGAACAGAGAGGTCAATAACAGAAGCTGAGTCTGTATAAACGTGGCTAGGCTGGGCATAAGACTATAGCACTATTGACACAAGTCTGTTGAAAGCACAACATACGCATGCTGTTTTAAACCTGCAGGGCTGAACTGAATTTCAGAATAAAAGCTTTTCAAAGCGTCTGGTCTGGGTGGTAGAACTTTTTCAGTCATATGACTAGGTGAGTTTGACTMTTCTAACAGGCAAGGCTTCACATTGTGATAAAAATCGCTGCAGTATCGAGTAGGGCTGTCCCCGACAAAATAATTAATATTGGTTGACAGAAAGTAATCTGTTGTTTCGACTAATTGATTGGTAGAATTTTTTTAACTTGTATTTTTCCATACATAGGCACACCCTATGTGTTTTAATGAAATCAAAGCACCTGAGCTCAATTTCGAGTCTCATAGCGAAGGTTCTGAATACTTATGTAAATAAGGTATTTCTGTGCTAAAAWWWKWWAAAAACTGTTTTTGCTTTGTCATTATGGGGTATTGTGGGTAGATTGATGAGAAGAAAAAAAACTACTTTGCCCATTTTAGAATAAGTCTGTAATGTAACAAAATGTGGAAAAAGTCAAGGGGTCTGAATAKTTTCCGAATGCACMGTATGCATTAAGATTGTCTGATGCTTTAAGCTCACTGTTTGATGAAATAACACACAAAMYACTCAAGAGGGAGTCAGAGATCTAAAGGAAGAAAACAACTTTAACCCGACCATRTTCCTCCTGTTGGCTTTCACAGATTCTGACATTACTCTCCTGAAGTAGCCGGTAAAAGGCTACACGAGGAGTCAGCAACCTTTCTCATGTGGAATGCCAATTTATCTTACAATTTCTACCGATCTGCATGCCAGRTATGGTTTCATATGCACATTTTCATGGAACAATTTTAATTTAAAGGGTGGATGGTGTGGCTAGTTTTATTTAGGGGAATGGCTGATGGTGGGGGGGTCTTGCAGTTCTGGAGGGTATCTCACTGGTCTGGGAGGGGTGTCTGTTGCTCCTTTGTGAGTATATGGGCTGCAGTTGAGGGTGCCAGGAGGGGGAGTCTGCTGGGTTTGGTGGATCCTCACCTTGTCTGTCTGCTGTGGTGTTAAGGTGTGGTTGGGGTCTGAAGTGGGCTGTTCTGTTGACTTCCCTGGGGGGAGCAGCTCTCATGAGTTGTTCATTGTCGCATCTCAGTTCTCTCCTCTTCCTGCAGTGCTGTTAGCTGGGCTGTGTGTTCCTCCTTGTTCCTCAAGTTCTCTACCTCAGACGGAGTTGCAGCCAGCTCTACCTTCAGCCCTTCAGGTCCTGCTGGGGGGGGGGGTGTGGTTGTGCTGGTCTGTTTTGTGGTTCTGTGCTGTCTGGCGTGTGTGGACTAGCTCACCATCTCTGAATGTATCCCTCTCGACTATGGGGGTGACTCTCCTCGTCTGCAGGGCAGTTTGAAGAGGTGTGATCAGACTAGCTTGGAGTGGGGTAGTCGTCATCAAGAGAGAGCTTCTCCTGCCGTGCTCTCTCTTTGATTCTGTGGAAGTCCTGCTGAAAGTGTTTTGAAGTTGCCCTCCGCCACTGTTCCATTGTTGTACAGATTGAATAGGTTGTCTCAGGGTCCTTGTTTTCCAGTATTCTGATCTTCCCCCCTCTGCCAATACCCTCTCTCTTGAAGGAGGCTGCTGTGCTCTTATAGCAGTGTGCAATGCCCAGGGATGGTCTGTGTGGAAGATTAAGTTGCTTTCTTTCCTATTTTTGTAGCAGTCAGTAAAAAGTGTCTCTGGATTGTCCATGAGGAGCTTCTCTTTGTACTCTCTCATTTTTTATATCCAAGGGATACTGTACTGTGGTGACCTCTGCAAAGGGGGAAGGCATGGAGCAGGGGGCYAAAATTTGGTTGGGGGAGGAACTCTGCTGCCATAGTTGGGCTGAAGGGCTTTCACTACCTCTCACCTCAGTGGAAATTGAAGTTGCAGACAGATCTGTTCTTTCCTATCAAGCTTGGTAGCCTTAACTTAGCATTCAGTCCTTATGAAGTAAAATATATAGAGATTATTGTAATGTTATTTTCCTTCTAGGCTTTAGAAGTAGCWACAGACGGAACATTACTTACTCAGTTCCAGGTTGGATTATATTTTTCGGGTTTCTGTTGTGCTTCTATCGCTGGTTGTTGGGTTATCAGAAAGTTTGCTGGATAGCAGTAAGAAACATTAGCAGTGAGAATTTTGTCCAAAACGAGGCTGTGGGTTTGGAGTTTGGAATTAAAGGTTAGGATGTGGGTTTGGAGTTTGGATTTGGAATTAAGGTTAGGATGTGGAGGGTAGTATCATGTATATGTCCTTGTAAAAAATATAAAAAAATATAAACTTTATCCAACTCTAAATCTATCTTTTTGTAGAATAATTCTGAAAGATTCAGGAGCTCATCTGCTCATGAACTTCCCGGTCAACTGCATATATGGGCTACACTGAGGTTTTTCTTTAATTATTTTAGGCTATCTGGTACTAGTGCAAAAGCTTTTGGGCCTAACTGTACTACCGCCAAATAGGCCACACGACTGGGAACGGGCAGAAAAGGTTAACGTCGATCKACGAAGGCAAAAAGGACAATGTCAGAGTTTACTTCAATAAGAGAAAAGCTGTGAAATGTAGAGTTGAAAATAAAGAGAAGGGAGGACCAGAAAGTCATGTTTGGGAAAGATTTGGTTAAGTGGTAAAAGAGGATGATGACAGTGTTGTGTGGTGATTGAGGCGCTATACACATTCAACAGTCACAAGATCGGACTTCAAATAGGCCTATGACACATCAAGGGAACTGTAGCCTACTGTTCAGATGAGTAAAATGGAAACTGAAATCTGGACACTGACTGTAGGTCTATAACCTCTCACAGAGCCTTAACATTAACTCCTGCAGAATGAAACATTTCTTGCACTAAAATGATACACCAAATGTAGGCTACATTTTTACTGGAGAACAGGAGTGGAGAAATATGATTTATTTATTTCAGTATCTTGAGAGAACGTGAATGATCAGTTAGATACCATCTGTAGAGGTGCTATATTTATCAGCATCATAAAAGCTGATAGTATTTCAACCACATTAAATATGCATCCAAGCAGAACTTAAATCTTATCAGAAACATGTTGGCACTTTTACACAGCTTTCTATTTCTGTACAACCGGTCAAACTGATGTCCTTCAGAAACTTGGTAAAGAAAATCATTCTTTTTTTTCTTCTTTTTTTTGCTATTGCATTTCCTCCCCGATCCCTAAACGTATTTGCTCTGAGAAAGAAGCAGAAATGACAGAGAAAACTTTACCAATGTCAACTAGATTGAAGCATTCATTCTATCGATGTATGGTGAGCACGGGTTTATTTAGTCTTTTAGGGCAGTGGTTCCCAAACCTTTTTAMAATCCCCTACCCCTTCAAACATTCAACGATCAGCTGCGTACTGTCAAATAGCACCAGGGTAAGTGCACTGTCAAATGTTGTTTTTTTGCCATCATTGTAAGCCTGCCACACACACACACACAATACATTTTTTAAACATAAGAATGAGTGTGAGTTGTTGTCACAACCCGACTCGTGGGAAGTGACAAAGAGCTCTTATAGGACCAGGGCACTAATAATAATACATCATTGTGCTCTTTATTTAACCATCTTACATACAAAACCTTATTTGTTCAACAAAAGTTGTGAATAACTCACCACAGGTTAATGAGAAGGGTGTGCTTGAAAGGATGCACATAACTCTGCAATGTTGGGTTGTATTGGAGCAGAGTTCTCAGTCTTAAATAATTTCCACACACAGTCGGTGCCTGCATTTAGCTTTCATCCTAGCGAGAGCTGAGAATCCACTCTCACATAGGTACGTTGGTTGCCAAAAGGGCATCCAGTGTCTTAACAGCGCGATTTGCCACGGCAGGATTACTCTGAGCGCCGCCAATCCAGAAATCTGGCAGTGGCTTCTGATTAAATTCAATTTTTCCACAGAACCGCTTATTGCCAATTTCGAATGAGAATCTCTTGTTCAGACTACGGATATCGTAAGCTGGAAGGAGCAGAGCATGAAAGGGATAACGAATCCAGTTGTTTGTGTTGTCCGCTTCGGGAAAGTACCTGCGTAATTGTGCACCCAACTCACTCAGGTGCTTCGCTATTATCACATTTGACATTGCCCGTAAACTTGAGTTATTTGCACCCAAAGATTATACAATGATGGAAAGACCTGTGTGTTGTCCTTGTTAATGCAGACAGAGAAGAGCTCCCGTACATTGTATATAGTTGCGGAGAGTCCCTGTAATCCTAGATTCAGATCATTCAGGCGAGAAAAAACACTCACCCAGATAGGCCAGTTGTGTGAGAAACTCATCATCATGCAAGCGGCCAGACAAGTGGAAAATTATGGTCATAAAGAAACTTTAAGTTCGTCTCTCAATTCTAAAAAAATGGTGTCAATACTTTGCCTTTGATAACCAGCGCACGTCTGTATGTTCTAAAAGCATTACATGGTCGCTGCCATAGCATTACATAATGCAGAAAATACACGAGAGTTCAGGGGCCTTGCTTTAACAAAGGTAACCATTTTCACTGTCGTGTCCAAAACATCTTTCAAGCTGTCAGGCATTCCCTTGGCAGCAAGAGCCTCGCGTGGATGCTGCAGTGTACCCATAGTGGCGTCGGGAGCAAACTGCTTGCACGCGCGTTACCACTCCACTATGTCTCCATGTCATGGCTTTTGCGCCATCAGTACAGATACCAACACATCTTGACCACCAAAGTCCATTTGATGTCACAAGCTGTCCAGTACTTAATATCCTCTCCTGTTATCCTGGTTTCCAGAAGAGGAAGTCTTCCTTAATTGACCCTCCATAAACAGTAACAGACATTACCAGGAGCTGTGCCAGGCCCGCCACGTCTATTGACTCATCCAGCTGTAACGCATATAATTCACTGGCTTGTATGCAAAGCAGTAATGGTTTCAAAACATCTCCTGCCATGTCACTGATGCGTCGTGAACAGTGTGTTTGATGAAGGCATTGTCTATATAGTTTTTTGGGGCTTTTTCCCCCAGCATTGTCCCAGCCATATATCCGCAACAGCAGGAAGAATTAAGTCCTCTACAATAGTATGGGGTTGTCTGTCCTAGCCACTCGGTAGCTCACCATATAAGACGCTTCTAGCCCCTTCTTATTAATGGTATATGTTGCTTTATACATGTCTTACAACTCGAAAGTTGTCTTAATTCCTGCTCCAAACGTCCCGTTGCGCTAATTTTTTCAAATTAGCATGTTTTGTTTCTAAATGTCTGCACAAGAGTGAAGGTTTCATTGAGTTGTGAGAAAGTACTTTTGCACATATAACACACTGTGGCTGAGGAAAGGCACTATTCTCAATATAAGTGAACCCCAAATCAATGTAAGGGGGCAGTAGCTCTTCGGCTGCATCAGATTCACAACTGTCAGTGTCCATGCTAGCCGGGGCTAGCAACAAATGTAGAAATACTTATGCTAGCATTGGATGGGCTCGTGGAAGCAGAACAACTTGTGTCGTCGACAGCTGCAGGTGTAGTACTGCTGGTAGTAACAGTACTACCAGTAGAGCTGGTATGTGTCTCTATGGACGCGGGCCTAACTGTTTTTAACCATTCATAAATTTTTGAGGAAACCGAACGAGCAGCAGCTACYTTTGGCTACATACGGACCGTTAATGGAATTCCCGCGAGAGAGTAACGGTTAATGTGATTGGATATTAATTATCTGACTAGGCTACCTGTATTTGACATTGTGTTGTTATTTCGCTGAACACTAGATGGTTTCATTTTATTTTTGGCAGTGAAACGAAGCTACTCAGGCGAGAAAAAAACATCATCCAAATGTATAGCCCCGGTGGAAAATCTAAATGGACTGTTTGAAAATGTTTATCACATTTTTATTTGGCGTACCCCCGACGGCATTGCGCCTACCCCAGTCTGAGAATAGCTGTTCTAGGGCAACATACTGAATCCATAGACATTCAGTCCAATTGGAAAGTATTCAGACCTCTTGACTTTTTCCACATTTTGTTACATTACAGCCTTATTCTAAAATTGATTAAATCGTTTCCCCCCTCATCAATCTACACATAATACCCCATAAAGGCAAAGCAAAAACAGGTATTTAGAAATATTACATTTACATAAGTATTCAGACCCTTTACTCAGTACTTTGTTGAAGCACCTTTGGCAGCGATTACAGCCTCAAGTCTTCTTGGGTATGATGCTACATGCTTGGCACACCTGTATTTGGGGAGTTTCTCCTATTCTTCTCTGCAGATCCTCTCAAGCTCTGTCAGGTTGGATGGGGAACGTCGCTGCATATCTATTTTKAGGTCTCTCCAGAGATGTTTGATCAGGTTCAAGTCCGGGCTCTGGCTTGGCCACTCAAGGACATTCAGAAACTTGTCCCGAAGCCACTCCTGCATTGTCTTGGCTGTGTGCTTGGGGTCATTGTCCTGTTGGCAGGTGAACCTTCGCTCCCAGTCTGAGGTCTTAAGCACTCTGGAGCAGGTTTTCATCAAGGATCTCTTTGTACTTTGCTCCGTTCATCTTCCCTCAATCCTGACTAGTTTCCCAGTCCCTGCCAATGAAAAACATCCCCACAGCATGATGCTGTCACCACCATGCTTCACCGTAGGGATGGTGCCAGGTTTCKTCCAGATGTGACGCTTGGCATTCAGGCCAAAGAGTTCAATCTTGGTTTCATCAGACCAGAGAATCTTGTTTCTCATGGTCTGAGAGTTCTTTAGATGCCTTTTGGCAAACTCCAAGCGGGCTGTCATGTGTCTTTTACTGAGGAGTGGCTTCAATCTGGCCACTCTACCGTAAAGGCCTGATGGTGGATTGCTGCAGAGATGGTTGTTCTTCTGGAAGGTTCTCCSATCTCCACAGAGGAACTCTGGAGCTCTGTCAGAGTGACCATCGGGTTCTTGYTCACCTCCCTGACCAAAGCCCTTCTCCCACGATTTCTCAGTTTGGCCAGGCGGCCAGCTCTAGGAAGAGTCTTGCTGGTTCCAAACTTCTTCCATTTAAGAAGGATGGAGGCCACTGTGTTCTTGGTACCCTGCTCCAGATCTGTGCCTCGACACAATCCTGTCTCGGAGCTCTACGGACAATTCCTTCGACCTCATGGRTTGGTTTTTGCTCTGACGTGCACTGTCAACTGTGGAATAAGGCTGTAGCATCTTAAAATGTGGAAAAAGGGAAGCGGTCTGAATACTTTCCCGAATGCACTGTATGACAGAAGAGAAGCTTCATGTATCTAATTATAGACAAGTTGACTAACAAATATTCTACCAAAATGTTGGAAATTATAAGCAGAAACATATCTAAATCAGGCAACAACAAAATAAATCCTGCACCCCCTTTCAGAAAAATGGTTCTGCCGTCTCGGACTAGCCTACAGCTAGAGGGTTGGGTGTGGGCCTCAGATTGTCACATTATCACATATAGTCGGGTGGTTGTGGATGGGTTATTAGCAATTGTGGGCGAGTGCGGGTGAACAAACAACTGACCCATGCACCACAAACACACACACACACACACACACACACAGCTCACCCCGTAGTAGAGGTTCTTGGCCAGTGTGTGGATCAGGACCATCGTCCCAGTGGCAGCAGAACCATACATAAAGATGCATGTATAGAAGTCGTTGTACCTAGAGGACAACGGAGAAAGAAAACTATATTTATGCAAAATGATATGACTTATACTTCTATAAGTAATGACAATATTCTATATTGTTAAAATAATAAAGTTGTCCTCTAAAGTGTGTGGTTATAAACACACAGACAAAAGAGTGATTGGATACATCTACTTCCATACATCTTCTCTTGTTATACTCTGGACATTTGTTATTTATGTCTAAATGGTCAAATAAATGTTGTCTAAATAAACTAGAAAATGTACACTTCCTGAAGAAAATGTGTGTTTCAAGTGTTAATACCAGAACATGGATCGTCCTGTCAGCGACACAACCAAGGCTATGATGAGCACTGTCAGCAGAGTGACCAACCAGCTGAGGATGACCACCGCCGTGGCATAGGCCAGCTCCTTTATGTAACGACCTCCTGGGAAAGAGAGGGAGATACAGTACACAGCTAGTCAGGGATMGGGTCAATTCAGGAAGTCAACTGAAATTATATTTTCCCCCGGAGAAAGCCATTGAAGAAAATGTACATTAGAATTTCAGTTGACTTCCTGAACTGAAATGGAATTTACCCCAACTCTGCTGTACACAGATAGTCATTCATCCTTTAACACACTTTAGAGGGAAACAACCAATAAAGGTCCCCCACATTACCAAACTAACCTGCTCAAACACATAAACCCTTTACACTCGTGGGGATTGGCCTATATGGATAGGGCTAAATAGAAAGGTTTCTTACGGAAGAAATATGAAAACGCATAACCATGGTAGCAATTKAAAAAGGTAACAGTGGAGATTATGGGAAAATGATTAGACCAAAGTTAAGGACACCTGACAAGACTGAATCCCAACATTACACAGTTGATTTTGTGTGCCTTTTACATTTACTGTACTCTTCGCTGCATTTGTTCATAACAACATTTGACAATACTCCCCGCCTTCACACAAATCTGGGTCAGGTCGCAATCTATGCTCATGATGCCACTTACCCACATTACTGGGATGGGAGCACTTCTTAAATAGGTAGAGGAAGGTTGCCATGGCAGTCATGTAGTTGATGATGGTACCAACGCGGGCCGGGTACGCCACCACCACAATGCCAAGCAGGTCGAAGAACACCATGTTGCCATGACGATACTCCGACGAGTCCGCCAGCTCCTCAGACATCGCCAGGTGCTTCAGTACCGCCAGGATGTTGTCACCTAGGGATATGGGAAGGAGGTGAAGTGAAGTCAAATTTGATTTATTGAACCCACTGGTGTAAATTGGGTACAAAACAGGCCTCTCTTCCAGATGAGATTTAAGGTAGAATTTGTATTTGTATTTATTAGAGATTGCCATTAGCTGCTAAAAACATTGTTTATGATGAGATTGAGAAGGAATTTCTAAAAAGCTGTTACATTTGACCTTCAGTCTAAAAGCTCTTTGGCCTAACAATTATTAATATCCATGGACATTATTTATTTGATCTTTATTTAACTAGGCAAGTCAGTTAATAAAAAAATCTTATTTTCGATGACGGCCTAGGAACAGTGGGTTAACTGTCTTGTTCAGGGGCAGAATGACAGATTTTTTACTTGTCAGCTCGGGGATTCGATCTTGCAACGTTTCGGTTACTAGTCCAAAGCTCTAACCACCAGGCTCCCTACCACGCCATTAGATGAGAGGGTTTGTCTGATCAAATCCCAGCTGGATTATATTGCTGTTGTGCCCTTTAGCCTGAATAGCTGCAGTGATTCACTGATATACCGAGTAYAGCAACTGTCTTCAATAGAAGCATTTTCTAAACAAACAATGCAATATATCAATCATTAAACCAACAGACAGACAAAGGGACCAGTGGGAGGATGAAATACATGAACGTGCTGCATTCTATGCCAAGACAGCATCAATCCCTAAACAAATACAACACAAAAATACACAAACGTATTGTGTTTGTCTAGCATAGCGTTAGTGTGTTATGATTAGACTGAGGGCTGGGTCAGTTGTGCTGCCTGTCTGTGATGTCCCCTGCTGTCAGTGGGTTATGAATGATCTCAGTATGCTGCAGACCTGGGTTCAAATAATATGCTAAATTATTTAAAAGCTTTGTCTGTGCTTGATTGAGCTTGCCTGGCTTAAAATGGACCAATAGAAATGTCCAAAACAGCAAATCGCAAACATCTGGCACTCCATGGTAAACTAGACTAGAGCAAATGCTTAAAGTATTTGAAAGATTTCCAATAGTAACTGAACCAAGGATTGGTATGCTGCCAGTGCATCTCCCCCTCTCTGTTCGCTTGAAAACACAAAAGTAAGTAAACAGCAGCTTAGCCTGGTAAAATGGCCAGCCTTGCACAAAGCTCCATTGTTCCAGTGTTCCGTTTGATATCTCCACGGAGTCCGTTCTGCCCCCAGAACGCAAACATAAAGCATTGCTTTCATTTGGACATTGGCTGCCTGGTAGCCTGGAATCCAAACTGACTTAGCTGTGTTTAAACTGAAACAGTGGTGAGCCACCGATTTCAGTCTGGTTTAAGCAGGCTAGCTTGGCTGGTCCTCTGGGTTGGGGGAAACTAGGCCTTGTCATACTGAAATTATTTGATGTTCTTAGAGTTTCACTAATTCCCTCCACCCAGTCGGAGATTAAGAATTACACTACAAATTGACGAAGGTATAATTTGCATCTAGATTTGCATCTAGTTTTGAACCAAAACTAACAGCATGTATCTATAGTAGTTTTGGACCAGATTACAACCAGAAGTGAGAGCATGCATCTAGTTTTGGACCAGATTACAACCAGAAGTGAGAGCATGCATCTAGTTTTGGACNACCAGATTACAACCAGAAGTGAGAGCATGCATCTAGTTTTGGACCAGATGTGAGGATAAAGATGAATTACTTCTAAAACAGATCCTGGTCCATTTATCATGGTGGTAGTGGACAGACCAATACCTTCTAAGATATGGGGAAATACTCTTTTCACGCCACTTCAATACCGAAGTGCTTTAACGTAGCAGGTTAGGAGAATTAACGCAGCAGGTTAGGAGAATTATGCTTACATTTGTAAACAATCACATATACAGAATCTCTTATGCGTGGGAATACTTTGGGAGACATTTCCAAAATTAAAATCACTTGGAGTTCATTTGCCGGTGTTTTTACAGTCTTYTGTRCAACAATAAAAAACTGCTCAGAAAACTTGGGGAGRCAAATAAATCCTGCYGGGCGCCAGTTAGGGAACCCTGCTTTAAGATATACTCTCTCACCTTCCTTCCTTCCTTATCTGTTCTTTCTCCACCATACAGGGTTAGACTGCTATGTTGTTCAAAATAGCTCAAGATAGTAATATTTCATGACTGTCTTGATGGGCTGCTTCTATTTTAGATACTTTATTTCCCCCACTACTGTTTATGTGTGGACATGTTTATTCTACCTGGTTAACCTGGTGGGTTAGTTAGAGTGCTTGTTGAGCAGTATGTGGTGTTTATTC
>NC_036860.1:64845723-64857192 GCF_002910315.2 Salvelinus sp. IW2-2015
TACTGTGGTTAGAGTAGAGTAGAGTGCTTGGTTGAGCAGTATGTTGGTGTTTATTCTACCTGGTGGTTAGAGTAGAGTGCTTGGTTGAGCAGTATGTGGTGTTTATTCACCTGGTAGTTAGAGTAGAGTGCCTGGTTGAGCAGTATGTGGTGTTTATTCTACCTGGTGGTTAGAGGTTAGAGTAGAGTGCTTGGTTGAGCAGTATGTGGTGTTTATTCTACCTGGTGGTTAGAGTAGAGTGCTTGGTTGGGCAGTATATGTGCTACAGACAGTGAAGGGTGTTTAAGCTCCTTGGCGTGAAGGTTAGAGGAGAGTGACCGTTGGTAGAGGTTGAGCAATGTGAGGTGTGCTACAGCCCAGCAGATTGTGTTTACACTACCAGGGAGGTAAGTGCTGTTTGAGCAGTCATTTTCATTAATGGATGGAATGTGGAGTGAGAGTAGGGAGCGAGAGGGGCTACCTAGCTGCGTTGAGGACTAGGTTGTGAGCTACAGCGCTACGGTACAGTAGAGCTGTCATTGATAAATGAGATATGGAGAGAGAGGGAAGGAGGGAGGGAGAGAGGGAAGGAGGGAGCAAACGGAGGGTAAAACACACTGAAATGGGTCTGAGTGCTCATCTGAGGAATAGAAAGAGATTGTCTTTCTGTACTAAAGTCAGTCTGATTGTCGGTTGTTTGGAGTCATTTGTAAACTATTGACTCTTGCTGCCATTAAAGCTGATATAACAAATAGGATCATGTTGCACATACAGTGTGTTAACAGTAAGTGGACGGTGTGTATGAAAGTATTGGCACCATGATTTGGAGTGAGTGAACTCCATGGTGATAAGAGGTAAGTATGTTTTGTCTCTGCTGAGCTGACGAGCCTACACAGATCGTTCTGTGCGGCTGAGCTGCGCGAGCTACAGCAATCTGTGTCTGGCGGCTGAGCTGAGCCGAGCCTACAGCAGATCTGTCTGTCTGGCGGCCTGAGCTGACCTACAGCAGATCGTCTGTCTGCGGCCTGAGCCGAGCCGGCCTAACAGCAGATTGTCTGTCTGGGGCCTGAGCTGAGCCGAGCCAGGGACCACAAAGAGAGAAAGAGAAGGTTATGGAGGTGTAGATTGCCGTCTGGCCTGAGCTGAGCATTGGCACATGGGAGACGAGTGAAGTTGATGGAGGGAGGTATAGCTGCCTGTTCGGGTCTGATCTGGGGGCGGGCGTTAGTGACCGTCCAGGACACAGCTCTGTCACCTCAGCGTCTGGCACATCGCCACGTGAGCCAGCAGAGTGGTGTGCTGCAGTGAATCTTGGTTCACCCTGGGAAGAAGGCATAGCCCACTCCTCTTGCTTAACCCCACCAACAAGGACCTGAGCTGGAGCTAGCCAACACCATGGTAAAGTCAGACCCCCAGAGAACATGCATCACCCCAGCCTCAGATTGGAGATGGAGAAACGGCCTTTCCCACACACAGAAACATTCTCTGTTCATAACAAGAAAGCACCGCTATGGGCCCATAGAACTTACCTGCTCTTGGATGGAGTCAGTCGCAGTATTCTGTCGGATTGTGTACTGGTGTGGTAGAGGACGTTCTCATGAAGCCAAATAATTCCTACAGAGACACAGAGAGAGGGACAAGAGGGCGGTCAGTGAGATTAACATGCTCAGCTAGGGGAATGAGAATGAACTGTTCATCTCTAGAGGCTATTGGAAACACACTAAGGATGAACTCAGACACATTAAATAAGTGAAGGCAGTCGATAGGCAGTCGGCTATTCTGCAGTAAGACATGGCGCAGAGCGAGATCGAAGAAGGTTTACCTACTGGAATGTTTCCAAAATCCTGTGCAATCGGAAGTCCGTGTCAGATGGGATCACACCGCTCTGGGAAGACTTCCTGTCCCACACCGAGGCAAAGGTGTTTGGCAGCATGGACATAGCTGACACCAGGGTTTCAGGACTGGGTGTTGTGTGTGTGTGTGTGTGTGTGTGTGTGTGTGTGTGTGTGTTGTCATGTAGGAGGCAGAGACAGGAGGGACTCGTAAAAGATGTGTGAAACCATCACTTTAAACTGTACAAGAGTCACCCTTTAAAGCAGGGGTTCTTACATTTTTTCAGTCTGGGACCCAAATGAGAAATTCTGTGTTTTCCTGGGACCCAAGATTAGAAAAATATGCAACTATACGGTAAATATTGGTACATTTCATTGCCGTTATGCCTAAAACAAATCAATATAGACAAAAAATAACAATGAAATACCAATATAAATCATTCATGTTATATTTACCATTAAAACACTCTTATCTGCAAGGTTGGAACTGTAGCTGTTGAAATACCATAAATCATTTTCATTCTGAACTGAAAAAACTGCCTGATCACATCGCACAGATGTATACAAAGACAGGGGCTGCTGAGGGAGGAAGGTTCATAATAATGGCTGGAACGGAGAGAACGGAATGGCACAAACACTGGAAACCATGGAAACTGTGTTTGATACATTCAACTAATTCTGCACAAAACACATTTACGGGTGATACTCGTTATTTCTCAAGTTTGTACAAAACAGAGAGAGAGAAAGTCATCGCTGTAATTGCGTTTCATGACGATTGAGCTCAGTCAGAACTTGTGGCTAGTTGAGTCCATTTGATGACAGCGGTGAGTGATTGCGAGTGAGGATGACAAGTCAGGTGGCTGACAGACACAATCTGCTGAAGCGACAGAACTGCAGCGTGTGGGGCGGAGTGATCTTCGAAGAACTGCAGGAAAAAGATCTGGTAAACGACGAAGCACACGCACTCCCTCACTTGTGCAGCTGCAAACTGAGCTGAGATACAGCTGCCAACTGAGCTGAGATACAGCTGCCAAACTGAGTGAGATACAGCTGCCAAACTGAGCTGAGATACAGCTTGCCAACTGAGCTGAAGATACAGGCTTGCAAACTGAGCTGAGATACAGCTGACCTAAGAGGCTTGAGATGCAGCTGCAACTGAGCTGAGATGCACTGCCGAAACTGAGCTGAGATGCCAGCTGCCAAACTGAGCTGAGATTGCAGCTGCGAACTGAGCTGAGATCGCTGCCAACAAGAGCTGAGATAGAGCTGCCAAACGAGCTGAAATGCAGCTGCCAAACAGAGCTGATGAGCAGCTGCCAAACAGAGCTGAGATGCAGCTGCCAAACAAGCTAGATCGCTGCAAACAGCTGATATGCTAGCTTGCAAAACAGAGCTAGATGCAGCCTGCCAAACAGAGCGAGATGCAGCTGCAAACTGACTGACGCGCGGCAAACAGGTGAGATGCACTGCAAAGCTGGAGCTGAGATCAGCTTAGCCAACAGCGCTGAGATACATGCCAAACAGAGCTGAGATACAGCTGCCAAACAGATGCTGAGATACAGCTGCAAACAGAGCTGAAGATACAGCTGCCAAACAGAGCTAATTTAACAGCTGCCAAACTGAGCTGAGATCAGCTGGCCAAACTGAGCTGAGATACAGCCTGCGAAGATCGAGCTGAAGATATACAGCTGAAACTGAGGCTGAGTACAGCTCGAAGCTGAGCTGATAACAGCTACATGGATCTGGGCTGCAGCTGAGATACAGCTACCTGAGCTGCTGAGGCTCGAGAAAGTACTGACTGAGTCAGTACTGAGGCTAATACAGCTACTGAGCTGAGATAAGCAGCTGCACGAGCTGAGATACAGCTGCAACAGCTGAGACGCTGAAGATGAAACAGCTGCAACAGAGCTAGATAAAAAAAGGCAGCTGCCAAATCTGAGCTGAGATAACAGCTGCCATCTGAGCTGAGATACACAACTCCAAAGCTGAGACGTGAGTACAGCTATCTGAGCTGACTGAGATACGGCTACTGACTGGCTGAGTACATAGAGCTAAGATACATCAGAGCTAAGACTACAGCTGCTCGGGCTGAAGATACAGCTACTGAGCTGAGATAAGCTACTAAAGAGCGATGAATCAGCATAACGCAGCTGAGATACGCTGCCAAACAGCTGAAATGTCAAGAAGTACAGCTGCAAACAGAGCGAGATACAGCTGCCAAACAGAGTTACCTACGAGAGATACAGCTGCCAAACAAGAGCTGAGATCTGCTGCCTAAAACAGAAGCTGAGATACACGTGCCAAACAAGCTGAGATAGCGTCCACAGGTGCAGATACAGCTAACAAGTGAGATACGCAAGCTCAGTAGCGCCAAACAAGACTGAGGATAAGCTCCAAAGCTGAGCAGCTGCCAGAACAGAGATTGGCATTCGAACGTGAGCGCAGTGTGCAACTTACTAAATCGAATTCCAGTAATTCATTAAATAATTATACATTAACTATGACACTCTCACGATGCACCTATTAACCGGTCGCGACCCACTACTTTAAGAAAGGTGGCTTTAAAGGATTAGGGCAGTCCCGTTATAAGAAAATCTTGTAGACCGAAAGTAGTCTGTTCTTTTTAACGTGATATTTTTCGATATAAGACACCCTATGGTGTTAAATAAAATAACTATATAGCTTGAGCTGTCTGATGCCTTTATAACTCACTGGGGTTGGATTAAATATACACAAATGAACTCAAGAGGTATCAGGAGATCTAGAAGAAAGAACACTTAACCGAATCATCTTCCTCTGTTGGCTTTCACAGAGTTCGTCATAATCTCCTGAATACCCGGTAAAAGGCTACAAAGAAATCCAGCAACTTTCTCATGTGGAATCCCAATTATCTTACATTTCTACTGATCCGTCATGCGTTATGGTTTCATATACACATTTCGTGGAAATGCTTATATTTAATTTATGAAATAACATCTTCATCTTATTTCAAAACATGTGGGTTAATCAACATTATATCCAACTAAAGAAAATGGATACAAACCTAAAAAGTTACTTCTATTGCCTTGCTAATTATAAAAATAGCCTAAATAAGCCACAAATAGAAAGCATTGCAGCCTGCAGGTGAAACGATCCTATAAAAAAAAATAATCCTATAAATACATTGGCACACATGGCCTGTCTGCACCTATTCTACCTGGTGGTTAGAGGTTAGAGTAGAGTGCTTGGTTGAGCAGTATGTGGTGTTTATTCTACCTGGTGGTTAGAGTAGAGTGCTTGGTTGGGCAGTATGTGTGCTACAGACAGTGAAGGGTGTTTAAGCTACCTTGGCGTGAAGGTTAGAGGAGAGTGACCGTTGGTAGAGGTTGAGCAATGTGAGGTGTGCTACAGCCTACAGCAGATTGTGTTTACACTACCAGGGAGGTAAGTGCTTGTTTGAGCAGTCATTTTCATTAATGGATGGAATGTGGAGTGAGAGTAGGGAGCAGACAGGGGCTACCTAGCTGCGTTGAGGACTAGGTTGTGAGCTACAGCCTACGGTACAGTAGAGCTGTCATTGATAAATGAGATATGGAGAGAGAGGGAAGGAGGGAGGGAGAGAGGGAAGGAGGGAGCAAACGGAGGGTAAAACACACTGTAATGGGTCTGAGTGCTCATCTGAGGTGGGCTCTGAGGAATAGAAAGAGGTTGTCTTTCTGTACTAAAGTCAGTCTGATTGTCCGGTTGTTTGGAGTCATTTGTAAAACTATTGACTCTTGCTGCCATTAAAGCTGTATTATAACAAATAGGATCATGTTGCACATCACAGTGTGTTAACAGTAAGTGGACGGTGTGTATGAAAGTATTGGCACCATGATTTGAGTGAGTGAACTCCATTGGTGATAATGAGGTAAGTAGTGATCATTTGTGCGGCCTCTGCCGTGCGTCGTCACACTGTGTAAGAGACCCGCCTGTAGACCTCTTTCGCACTCATTGGAATCGCCGAGGACGCGTTTTAACTTGCCTAATCTTGACAGTCCACCACCGCCCCTTACTCGACCATGAACAGCGCACACAGCCCGTTCCCAATAGGTATTCAGTTCTACGCCAGTGCCAACTCCTCACCTCGAAACCACTTCTCAGCCCCATGCAACACATGCATTCGAGATCCATACCACGACCGACACGACCAGTCCGTCAAGAGCTCACACGCCATCCAGGTCGCCCCCCACTTGCCCCCCCTTTCGCACTCATGGTTAATGGCTCGTCGGACCTCGTCTCCTACCCGCCATCACGAATTATGCGATGGTGGCACTACTCGCGGCCCCAGCCATATTTCTGTATACGAAATGTGTCTCCTCTCACAACACGACGTTCGATACATGAGACCTCTAACAAACACTTGACCTCTATACTCATGATCCTCTAACAAGCACTTGACCTCTATACATTACACCTCATAACACAACTGACCTCTATACATGGGATCTTCTAACAACACCGACCTCTTATTATGACTCCTAACAACATACCCCTTAGTCCGACTCGTAGCGCTTGTTCCGTATGAGCATTGACCTCTTAACATTAACACAGACTCGTTCTGACTTAGCCGTAGGGGGAGCTCTTGACACACCTAGCTTGGAGCCCCACTCTATAGCCATCACTACACTACACAAGCACTCGACGTCTATAAATCATGATCTCTAACACAACACTGATCAACTATCTTTGGCTACGATAATTCAATGTGTCGTAATAGAGTTCGTGCACGTGGTGGGTTATCGTCTCATACGTAGTGCATCTAATTGATGCCTGGCCACACGGGGCCGCCAACGACCCATGTCCTCATAAGATGCAGTTTTACGTAGGCATTCAACCATGTGCACCAGATACGAACTAGGCGTTGAACCGTTCGAAGGCGCTCTGAGCGCTGGCTTCCCTACTTCCGAGATCAGACTTAATATATTCAGATGGTATATATGGCACTATTTCTATCCGTTTTTAGAATTCTGTTGGATCATGTCTTCCATCATACTAGTTGTGTGTTGGGACCATTCAGGGTATGTAACTCGATTACTTTAGCATATTGTAGACTCCAAGATTCTTACAAGACAAAAAAAAGTAAATGGTAATGATCCTGACTACATACTTAAAATGTTTTGATTAATGATGGTCTTGATAGATTTGTTTCCTCAATCATCGTGCAGATTTGTTTTCCTCTGCGGTATACCACCCGACAGTATTGGAACCATGCCAGCTGCCCGTGGACCCCATGGGTCTCCTCTGTCATACCCACTGGTGAAATCTTGTAGACCGCGCTGTGAGCACGACCGGCGGCGCCACCGTCCGCCAAATAAAAAGCCTTACTGAACCGTAGTACTCTGTCCGAGAGAGGTTGACACATCAAGAGTCTGAGCCACCGTCGACCTAGAGCTGAAGACTGATCGGGTGGCCAGGCCCCCCAGTGCTTCCTAGTACACAAGCTGTTGCACTTCTAAAGCTGGTAGGAGCCAGTTACAAACAGCCTAATAATCCCCACGCTAGACTGATCGTAAGTGGGCGCTATAAGGGGCATGGTGCCTGTTAACAGTTGCGCTCTCCCAATGAAGATAAATTTTTCCATGCGTTCTTCTCTCTGGAGAGCTCTTACTCCACTCTCATGTCCTGCAGCATACGCCAGCTAAGTAGTAGAGTCCGCCAAGCCAGATCTACTTTGGCAAGGCTAAGAAGGATGAGCCTAGTAACAATGGGTGGGTAATTTCAGTTTGACTCCATCGATGGGAGCATGGATTACCCATGCCGTAATAGCTTCTTGTTTACCCCCTTTGAGGGAACATACGGTCTTAAACTAAACCTGCTCGATACACTGAACCCTTTCACTCGTGGGGATGGCCATAGAATAAGGTGCTAAATAGAAAGGTTTCTTAGGAAGAAATATGAAAACGCATAAATGGTAGCAATTAAAAAAGGTAACAGTGGAGATTATGGGAAATGATTAGACCAAAGTTAAGGACACCTGACAAGACTGAATCCCAACATTACCACAGTTGATTTTGTGTGCCTTTTACATTTACTGTACTCTTCCGCTGCATTTGTTCATACACAATTTGACAATACTCCCCGCTCAACACAAATTCTGGGTCAGGCGCAATCTATGCTCATGGCCACTTACCAATTACTGGAGTATGGGAGCACTCTTAAATAGGTAGAGGAAGGTTGCCATGGCAGTCATGTAGTTGATGATGGTCCAACGCGGCCCGGGTAACCACACCTACAATGCACAGGGTCGAAGAACACCATGTTGCACACGATACTCCGAGTCGCCAGCTCCTCAGACATCGCCAGTGCTCAGTACCCGCCAGGATGTTTGTCACCTAGGGATATGGGAAGGAGGTGAAGTGAAGTCAAATTTGATTTATTGAACCCACTGGTGTAAATTGGGTACAAAACAGGCCCTCTTCTCAAATGAGATTTAAGGTAGAAATTTTTATTTTAGAGAATTGCATTAGCTGCTAAAAACATTGTTTTATGATGAAGATTGTGAAGGAATTTCTTAAAAAGCTGTTACATTTGACCTTCAGTCTAAAAGCTCTTTGGCCTAACAATTATTCAATATCCATGGACATTATTTATTTGATCTTTATTTAACTAAGGCAAGTCTATTAATAAAAAATCTTATTTTCGATGACGGCCTAGGAAAGTGGGTAACTGTCTTGTTCAGGGGCAGAATGAACAGATTTTTACTTGTCAGCTCGGGGATTCGATCTTGCAACGTTTCGGTTACTAGTCCAAAGCTCTAACCACCAGGCTCCCTACACGCCATTAGATGAGAGGGTTTGTCTGATCAAATCCCAGCTGGATTATATTGCTGTTGTGCCTTTAGCCTGAATAGCTGCAGTGATTCACTGATATACCGAGTAAAAGCAACTGTTTCATAGAAGCATTTTCTAAACAACAATGCAATATATCAATATTAAACCAACAGACAGACAAAGGGACCAGTGGAGGATGAATACATGAACGTGCTGCATTCTATGCCAAGGACAGCATCAATCCTAAACAAATACAACACAAAAATACACAAACGTATTGTGTTGTCTCAGCATAGCGGTTAGTGTGTTAGATTAGACTGAGGGCTGGTCAGTTGTGCTGCCTGTCTGTGATGTCCCTGCTGTCAGTGGGTTATGAATGATCTCAGTATCTGCAAGACCTGGGTTCAAATAAATGCTAAATATTTAAAAGCTTTGTCTGTTGCTTGATTGACTTGGCTGGTTAAATGGACCAATAGAAATGTCCAAACAGCAAATCGCGAACATTGGACACTCCCATGGTAAACTAGACTAGAGCAAATCTTAAAGTATTTGAAAGATTTCCAATAGTAACTGAACCAAAGGATTGGATGCTGCAGTGCATCTCCCCTCTCTGTGCGTTTGAAAACACAAAAGTAAGTAACAGCAAGCTTAGCCTGGTAAAATGGCCACCTTGCACAAGCTCCATTGTTCAGGGTTCCGTTTGATATCTCCACGGAGTCGTTCTGCCCCCAGAACGCAAACATAAAGCATTGCTTTCATTGGACATTGGCTGCCTGGTTAGCCTGGAATCCAAACTGACTTAGCTGTGTTAACTGAAACAGTGTGAGCCACCGATTTCAGTCTGGTTAAGCAGGCTTAGCTTGGCTGGTCCTCTGGGTTGGGGGAAACTAGGCCTTGTCATATCTGAAATTATTTGATGTTCTTAGAGCACTAACAATTCCCTCCACCCAGTCCGAGATTAAGATTACACTACAATTGACGAAGGTATAATTTGCATCTAGATTTGCATCTAGTTGGAACCAAAACTAACAGCGATGTATCTAGCGTAGTTTTGGACCAGATTACAACCAGAAGTGAGAGCATGCATCTAGTTTTGGACCAGATTACAACCAGAAGTGAGAGCATGCATCTAGTTTTGGACAAGATTACAACAAGAAGTGAGAGCATGCATCTAGTTTTGGACAGATTACAACCAGAAGTGAGAGCATGCATCTAGATTTGTGACCAGAATTACATACCAGAAGTGAGAGCATGCATCTAGTTTGAACCAGATTAAACCAGAAGTGAGAGCAGTCATCTAGTTTTGATAAGATCAACCAGAGTGAGGATTATGTTTTTGACCAGATGTGAGGATAAAGATAGTTACTTCTAAAAAGATCGTGGTCCATTTATCATGGTGTAGTGGACAGACCAAATACCTTCAAGATATTGGGGAAAACTCTTTCACGCACTTCAATACGCGAAGTGCTTTAACGTAGCGGTTAGAGATTAAACGCAACAGTTAGGAATATGCTTACATTTGTAAACACTACATATACGATCTCTTATGCGTGGGATACTTTGGACCATTTCCAAAATTAAAATCCTTGGAGTTCATTTGCCGGTGTCAGTCTTATGTTCACATAAAAAATGCTCAGAAACTGGGAGCATAATAAATCCTGGGGCGCAGTTAGGGAACCCTGCTAAGATATACTCTCACCTTCCTTCTTCCTTATCTGTTCTTCTCCACACACAGGGTTAGACGCTATGTTGTTCAAAATAGCTCCTCAAGATAGTAATATCAATGACTGTCTTGATGTGCTCTATTTTAGATACTTTATTTCCCCCACTACTGTTTAGGTTGGACATGTTTATTTACCTGGGTTAGAGGTTAGAGTAGAGTGCTTGGTTGAGCAGTATGTTGGTGTTTATTCTACCTGGTGGTTAGAGTAGAGTGCTTGGTTGAGCAGTAAGTGGTGTTTATTCACCTGGTGTTAGAGTAGAGTGGCTTGTTGAGCAGTATGGGTGTTTATTCTACCTGGTGGTAGAGGTTAGAGTAGAGTGCTGGTTGAGCAGTATGTGGTGTTTATTTACCTGGTGGTTAGAGTAAGTGCTTGTTGGCATGTGCTACAGACAGTGAAGGGTGTTTAAGCTACCTTGCGTGAAGGTTAGAGGAGAGTGACCGTTGGTAGAGGTTGAGCAATGTGAGGTGTGCTACAGCCTAGCAGATTGTGTTTACACTACAGGGAGGTAAGTGCTGTTTGAGCAGTCATTTTCATTAATGGATGGAATGTGGAGTGAGAGTAGGGAGCGAGAGGGGCTACCTAGCTGCGTTGAGAGGACTAGGTTGTGAGCTACACGCTACGGTACAGTAGAGCTGTCATTGATAAATGAGATATGGAGAGAGAGGGAAGGAGGGAGGGGAGAGGGAAGGAGGGAGCAAACGGAGGGTAAAACACACTGAATGGGTCTGAGTGCTCATCTGAGGTGGCTCTGAGAATAGAAAGAGGTTGTCTTCTGTACTAAAGTCAGTCTGATTGTCGGTTGTTGAGAGTCATTTGTAAAACTATTGACTCTTGCTGCCATTAAAGCTGTATTATAACAAATAGGATCATGTTGCACATCACAGTGTGTTAACAGTAAGTGGACGGTGTGTATGAAAGTATTGGCACCATGATTTGGAGTGAGTGAACTCCATGGTGATAATGAGTAAGTATGTTTTGTCTCTGCTGAGCTGACGAGCCTACAGCAGATCGTTGCTGGCGGCTGAGCTGCGCCGAGCTACAGCAGATCTGTCGTCTGGCGGCTGAGCTGAGCCGAGCCTACAGCAGAATCTGTCTGTCTGGCGGCCTGAGCTGAGCCTACAGCAGATCGTCTGTCTGCGGCCT
>NC_036860.1:64857217-64864169 GCF_002910315.2 Salvelinus sp. IW2-2015
TAAGGTTTTGTCTCTGTCTGAGCTGAGCCGAGCCTACAGCAGATCTGTCTGTCTGGCGCCTGAGCTGAGCCGAGCCTACAGCAGATCTGTCTGTCTGGCGGCCTGAGCTGAGCCGAGCCTACAGCAGATCTGTCTGTCTGCGCCTGAGCTGAGCTACAGCAGATCTGTCTGTCGGGCCTGAGCCGAGCCGAGCCTACAGCAGATCTGTCTGTCTGGCGGCCTGAGCTGAGCCGAGCCAGGGAGCACAAAGAGGAAGAAGAGAAGGTTATGGAGGTGTAGATTGCCCGTCTGGCCTGAGCTGAGCATTGGCACATGGAGAGACGAGTGAAGTTGATGGAGGGAGGTATAGCTTGCCTGTCTGGTCTGATCTGGGGCGGGCGTTAGTGACCGTCCAGGACACAGCTCTGTTCACCTCAGCGTCTGGCACATCGCCACGTGAGCCAGCAGAGTGTGGTGCTGCAGTGACATGCTTGGTTCACCCTGGGAAGAAGGCATAGCCCACTTCCTCTTGCTTAACCCCACCAACAAGGACCTGAGCTGAGCTAGCCAAACACCATGGTAGAAGTCAGACCCCCAGAGAGACATGCATCACCTCAGCCTCAGATTGGAGATGGAGAAACGGCCCTCTCCCACACACAGACAACATTCTCTGTTCATAACAGAGAAAGCCACCGCTATGGGGCCCATAGAACTTAACCTGCGGGGGGGGGGCAGGGCGGGGGGCCCTCTGGATGGAGTCAGTCAGTATTTCTGTCGATGTGTCGTACTTGGCGCGTTCGCCGCCAAACCACCCAGACAGACCCAGATACTGCTCTCTGTATGTTAGGTATAAATAGAGAAGCGGAAATAACGGGCTCGCCCGCTCGCCTCAGCTGTGCCGTGCCCCGCCGGACATGACAGCAAGCCGATCCTTTTTGCCTGTTCAGATTGAAGGCAGGCAAATCACTATTCCTATCAAGGAGACACAGACCAGACCGGCCCAGGAACAGACCACGACAGTGCTCTTAGGCTCTGGGCGACACCTCAAAACGAGTGGGTTTTTCACGCCGCCAGGGACAGGACAGACCAGGTCATCTTCTGATGTATAGTGAACCATCGGATGCTCAGCTCCTCAACGTAGGGGGACCATTGCGCGAGAAATCGAAAACACGATCTGCTTGTAGGCTCTGGCTCAAGCTTCCTAGCAGAAGAGAGGGCTACTACAAGAGCAGAAAACCACACTAACAGTTGACCTCATATGAAATCCAATCCAAGATGAACAGAGCCTTACATCTCAAACTAATAAAATTCATGTGCCAAATACTTTCATACCACACCGGTTCCACTTACTCAGATTGATGAAACGAGCACGTGATGCAGTTCGGCATAGGCCAATCCCATGCCTATTTACTTGTCAGGTTAATAACATACAGCGCATAGAACAGACAGGAGATCGAAAAGAGTAGCTAATAGTTTATAACCCTAACCTAGAAAATGTTATCTTCTCAACCAAAGCCTGTCCGAGATCAGCGAGTACAGAACCGTTGACTTTCAGTGACTAGAGGAAACTGACACACCCATCCTTCCGCATACTGCCGTACAAAACGTCCCCACCTTCTGTCACCACCACCGAAGACACACTAGTCAGGGGACCCATGTTGGGCAGCATGGATCTATTAAACTAGGTGGTGTTACTCTAACCATCCACGCGTTCTTTCGACGTCACCTCTTCGCGTTCCTCGTCTCCTGCTTCGCGCTGTCGTGCTTGCGCCTCTCTCTCCAATCCAGTTTTATCAATGACAGCTCTTACTGACGTGAGCTGTAGCTCACAACTAGCCTCGAACGCAGCTAGGTACGCCCCGCTCTGCTCCCTACTCACTCCCACATTCATCCTTAATGAAAATGACGCTCAACAAGCCACTTACCTCCCTGGTAGGTAAACACAATCTGCTAGCTAGCTGTGTACACCACCTCACATTGCTCAACCTCTACCAACGGGTCACTCTCCTCTAACCTCACGCAAGGTAGACTTAAACACCCTTCACTGTCTGTAGCACACATACTGCCCAACCAAGGCACTCTACTCTAAACCACCAGGTAGCAATAAAACACCACATACTGCTCAACCAGCACTCTACTCTAACTCTAACCACCAGGTAAGAATAAACACCACATACTGCTCAACCAAGCACTCTACTCTAACCACCAGGTGAATAAACACCACATACCTTGCGCAACCAAGCACTCTACTCTAACCACCAGGTAGAATAAACACGCACATACTGCTCAAACCAAGCACCTCGACTCTAACTCTAAACTACCAGGTAAATAAACACATGTCCCACCACATCAAACAGTGTAGTGGGGGAAATCAAAGTATTGCTAAAATAGAAGCAGCCCATCAAAGACAAGTCATGAAATATTACATTCTTGAGCTGATTCCTTAACAACATTAGGCAGAATCTAATCCCTGTAGGTGGTGGAGAAAGAACAGATAAGGAAGGAAGGAGCCGAGCCTACAGCAGATCTGTCTGTCTGGCGGCCTGAGCTGAGCCGAGCCAGGGAGCACAAAGAGGAGAGAAGAGAAGGTTATGGAGGTGTAGATTGCCCGTCTGGCCTGAGCTGAGCATTGGCACATGGAGAGACGGAGTGAAGTTGATGGAGGGAGGTATAGCTTGCCTGTCTGGTCTGATCTGGGGGCGGGCGTTAGTGACCGTCCAGGACACAGCTCTGTTCACCTCAGCGTCTGGCACATCGCCACGTGAGCCAGCAGAGTGTGGTGCTGCAGTGACATGCTTGGTTCACCCTGGGAAGAAGGCATAGCCRACTTCCTCTTGCTTAACCCCCACCAACAAGGACCTGAGCTGAGCTAGCCAAACACCATGGTAGAAGTCAGACCCCCAGAGAGACATGCATCACCTCCAGCCTCAGATTGGAGATGGAGAAACGGCCCTCTTCCCACACACAGACAACATTCTCTGTTCATAACAGAGAAAGCACCGCTATGGGSCCCATAGAACTTACCTGCCCTCTGGATGGAGTCAGTCAGTATTCTGTCGGATGTGTCGTACTTGGTGTGGTAGAGGAAACCGTTCTCAATGAAGGCCAAATCAATTCCTACAGAGACACAGAGAGAGGGACAAGAGGGTCAGGTCAGTGAGATTAACAATGCTCAGCTAGGGGGAATGGAAATGAACTGTTCATCTAGAGGCTAATGAGAAACACACTAAAGGATGAACTCAGACAACCATTAAATAAAGTGAAGGCAGTCGGATAGGCAGTCGGCTATTCTGCAGGTAGACATGGCAGCAGAGCGGAGAGCGAAGAAGGCAGAAGTTTTACCTGGAATGTTTCCAAAGTCCCTGTAGATGCGGAAGTCCGTGTCAGATGGGATCACACCGCTCTGGAAGACTTCCTGTCCCACCACCGAGGCAAAGGGATGTTTGGCAGCATGGAACATAGCCCTCGACATACCACCCAGGCGTTCGCGTATACATATACCTGGCCCAGTCGGTGTACGCGTGTCTTCATGTGTGTGTGTGTGGTGTGTGTGTGTGTGTGTGTGTGTGGTTGTGTGTGTGTGTGTGTGTGTGTGTGTCAATGTAGGAGAGCAGAGACAGGAGGGACTCGTAAAAGATGTGAAACCATCACTTTAAACTTGTACATAGAGTCCACCCTTTAAAGCAGGGGTTCTTAAATTTTTTCAGCCTGGGACCCAAATGAGAAATTCTGTGTTTTCCTGGGACCCAAGATTAGAAAAATATGCAACTATACGTAAATATTGGTACATTTCATTGCCGTTATGCCTAAAACAAAGCAATATAGACAAAAAACATAACAATGAAATACCCATATAAATACCTATTCATGTTTATTTACCCATTAAAAACACTTATCTTCATGTCTCTAAGTGTGGAACTGTAGCTGTTGAAATACCATAAATCATTTTCATTCTGAACTGGGAAAAAACTGACTGATCACATCGCACAGATTATAACAGAACCACAGGAGGCTGCTGAGGGAGGAAGGTTATAATAATGGCTGGAACGGAGAGAACGGAATGGCATCAAACACCTGGAAACCATGGAAACAATGTGTTTGATACCATTCAACTAATTCTGCACAAAACACATTACGGTGATACTCGTTATTCTCAAAGTTGTACAAAACCAAGAGAGAGGAAGTCATCGCTGTATTTGCGTTTCATGACGATTGAGCTCAGTCAGAACTTGTGGCTAGTTTGAGTCCATTGATGACAGCGGTGAGTGATGTTGCGAGTGGGGATGACAAGTCAGTGGCTGACAGCACATCATCTGCTGCTGAACGACAGAGCTGCAGCGTGTGGGTCGCGGTGTGATCTTCAAGAAAACTGCAGGAAAAAGATCTGGTAAACGACGAAGCACACGCATCTTCCTCCCACTTGTGCAGCTGCCAAACTGAGCTGAGATACAGCTGCCAAACTGAGCTGAGATACAGCTGCCAAACAGAGCTGAGATACAGCTGCCAAACAGAGCTGAGATACAGCTGCCAAACAGAGCTGAGATGCAGCTGCCAACAGAGCTGAGGATGCAGCTGCCAAACAGAGCTGAGAGCAGCTGCCAAACAGAGCTGAGATACAGCTGCCAACACTGAGCTCTGAGAGAATACAGCTGCCAAACTGAGCTGAGATACAGCTGCCAAACTGAGCTGAGATTACAGCTGCCAAACTGAGCTGAGAAACAGCTGAACTGACTGCATACAGCTGCCAAAACTGAGCTGAGAATACAGCCCCAAACTTGAGCTGAGATACAGCTGCCAAACTGAGCTGAGAACAGCTGCAACTGAGCTGAGATCAGCTGCCAAGAACGCTGAGATATCAGCTGACTGAGCTGAGATACAGCTGCCCAACAGCAGCTGAGATACAGCTGCCAACAAGATCTGAGATACAGCTGCCAAACTGAGCTGAGATACAGCTGCCAAACTGAGCTGAGACTAACAAGCTGCCAACTGAGCTGAGATACAGCTGCCAAACTGAGCTGAGATACAGCTGCCAAACAGATCTGAGATACAGCTGCCAAACAGATCTGAGATACAGCTGCCAAACAGACTGATACAGCGCCAAATGAGTGAGATAAGCTGCCAAACTGAGCTGAGATTACACGCCAACTGAATACAGCGCAAACAAGATCGCATTGAACAGTGAGCGCAGTTGCACTTGAACAAATCAATTCCAGTAATTCATTAAAATAATTATACATTACTATGACACTTCACGATGCACTATTAACAGGTCCGCGACCCACTATGGGTGCGACCCATACTTTAAGAAAGGCTGCTTTAAAGGATTAGGGCAGTCCCCGACTAAAGAAAATCTTGGTAGACCGAAAGTAGTGCTGTTCTTTTTTAACGTGTATTTTCGGATATGTTTAAATAATAAATAAAATCAACTATATGCATTAAGATTGACTGATGCTTTAAACTCACTGTTGGATTAAATAACACACAAAGGACTCAAGAGGGAGTCAGAGATCTAGAGGAAGAAAACAACTTTAACCCGACCATCTCCTCCGTTGGCTTCACAGATTCTGCCATTACTCTCCTGAAGTAGCCGGTAAAAGGCTACACGAGGAGTCAGCAACCTTTCTCATGTGGAATGCCAATTTATCTTACCATTTCTACTGATCTGCATGCCAGTTATGGTTTTCATATACACAATTTCGTGAAACAGTTATATTTAATTTATAATAACATCTTCATATTTCAAAACCATGTGGTGTAATCAAAATTAATACCAACTCTAAATGAAAATGATACAAACCTAAAAAGTTACTTCTATTGCCTTTGCTAATTATATAAAAATACCTACATAAAGCCAACAAATAAAAGCATTGCAGCCTGCAGGTTGAAAACATCCTGATATAAATAAATATCCTATTAATCACATTGGCTACACATGGCCTGTCTCGCAACCAACTTGAAACATTGTATCAACTATTAACTTGGGTCTGGCCTGAAGCTTGAGCAGCTAACTTGCAACATTGTATAAAATACTCTGGGCCCTCAGTTTCTCCACACCAGTGAGCTCAGGACAGACACAGCTGTAGGCTATTTGCATAAGAAAGCGTCCTGTTTGACTTGGGCAGGAGCTCACCGAAGCGGAGTACCGACACCTCACATGTTCTACTGCTTGAGCTCCTGTTCCTCTTTATAGAATAGTAGCTCAGAAGTGTTGAGGAGCTCCTGCACCTAAATATAAACAGTACCAGAACCCAAAATGAGGACCGGAACCTATTTCAGTCCAAGTCAAGCCCTGATGAGAAGTAATCAGTCAGGCCTATTTTATGATGTTTCCACTGGATTAAAGCATAGCATTTTTCCCTTTCACGCTGAGTTGTTATCGAAAGGGAGAGGCCTGGAAAGATTTTTCAAGTACATTGAGGAACTATTGTCATTCTCAATGGATGTAAAAACAGACTTTGTTTGCTGTTTGAGGCGAAGAAAACATTACTTTAGGAAGCTCCACAGGTCATTAGTGGTGGTGCATTAAGCCAATCAGAAATACTATCAGATCCCCAAATGGGCACGTTTATATGCCTACATTTGCGCAGGAGCACTCCAAACAAAAGACTATGACTAAACTAACAAAACTCGTAAATGCAATGAAATAAACCAAAACTTGTTTCTCACAAGTGTAGCATAGGTTGTGCGCTCAGCAAACAACATGTCCACTCAGACAATGAGAACGGTAAAAGACTGGAATAATAATATTCAATGCATTAAAATAAATTACCATAAACAAAGTAACAAACATTGTAGATTAGAAATTATAGGAATTAATGGTAAAGGTACTAGTGGTTATATATATGTAATGGGGAATTGATAGACACTAACAATCAAACGCAAAACATTCACACAATGAAGTCATGAAACAATGAATGTGCACAAATTGGCAGGAGAGAGCTCATTCTGGAGAGAGCTCTCATTCTGGAGAGAG
>NC_036860.1:64869400-64887450 GCF_002910315.2 Salvelinus sp. IW2-2015
AGAGGAGAAGAGCTCTCATTCTTGAGAGAGTACTGGAGCTCTCATTCTGGAGAGGTCTCATTCTGGGAGAGAGCTTCTCTTCATGGGAGAGCATTGAGAGAGCTCCATTCTGAGAGAGAGCCTCTCATATTCGTTGACTCTCATTCTGGAGAGAGCTCTCATTCTGGAGAGAGCTCTCATTCTGGAGAGAGCTCTCATTCTGGAGAGAGCTCATTCTGGAGAGAGCTCATTCTGGAGAGAGCTCATTCTGGAGAGAGCAGTGCATTTTGCATCTGGGCGCATGGTCAATCTGCATTGACGGTGCAGCATTTACGGTGATACTGCCTCTGCAGAAGTCAGGGCATTCACACTTCTTGTGCTTCGCTGAGCAGTGCAAAGRTGTTMTCAAGGAAGTGAGTTTGTGTTTTCTACAGGATGTACCGCCCCCACCTACCGTCAACCAATCAGGTCAATGCAGAGCTATACAYAGKCCTCCACATTGTTATAACATTTGGGAGGAGCATGGCGATGCGGTACAGAGCTGGATTTGCCCTCTGGAGGCTCCGCAATTACGTCCCATACTCCATACGGAGCCACCGACCACATTTTCAGATCAAGCATAAATTGTCTTTTAGTCTAGGCCTCCGCAATGGATTAGTTCACTGAGATATATATATATATGTTACTGCTCGACTAAAACAAATCGCCTAACGACCAAACAACCGACCAGTCGACTAATTGGGGTCAATTCCAAGCATAAGATATTTTACAACAGCAGCCAGTTTCTTTCTGCAGCCAGTGAATTGATTTTCCTGACACACCCCTCTCTCCTCAAGCTGACATTGCTGGGGGCCATTTGCATTCTGCCAGGTGTTCCTGTATGACCGCTCTATTCTGTTCCCTGAGGGCCAGGAAGGTTTGTTCAGCTGCTGACACAGACACCTAAATAAATATGTTCCCATTGGCCTGGATCCAGGTCCAATCACTGGTCTAAAACACAGAGTAGGTAGAAGTTGCCCTTAACCCCTACCCCACAGATCTAGGATCAGATACTACTTTATTTATTCTCCTGGTCAAGGTTAGGTTTGGGAGTAGGCTAATCTGATCCAAGATCTGTGGTGTAGGGGGCACCTTCTACTTAGAAAACACCAATTCTTTGAAACACCAATCTCTTTGTCCCCCCCACCCCCGCTGCCTCCACCTACCACCTGTGAGTGTGTGTGTGTCTCCACCCTACCTGTCTGAAACACCACCTCTTTGTCCCCCCCACCCCGCTGCCTCCACCTACCACCTGTGAGTGTGTGTGTGTCTCCACCTACCTGTCTGAAACACCACCTATTTGTCCGCCCCACCCCCGCTGCCTCCACCTACCACTGTGAGTGTGTGTGTGTGTTCTCCACCTACCGTTCTGAAACACCACCTCTTTGCCGCCCACGCCTGCTGCCTCCAGGTTGATGAAGGCCCGGACCTGCTTGGCCCAGGGATGCTGAGTGATGAAGCCATGACTCGCCTGGGGTGGTGGGGAGAAGGTTTTTATTTTTTATGTTTCACATTCCATATTATGTAATTTAATATCATTTACAAGAGCAAGCAACCCTTACACACGAGGAATAGCATTTATGATTCTGGCTGAAAATGTATGTTCACTCAAAATGTGATTGTGTGAACTTAGTTGACCTCCTAAATCCAGTCCAGTGTTCACTAGTGTCCCCAGTGTCCCTCTCTGTCCAGTGTTCACTAGTGTCCCCCAGTGTCTCTCTCTGTCCAGTGTTCACTAGTGTCCCCCAGTGTCTCCTCTGTCCAGTGTTCACTAGTGCCCCCAGTGTCTCTCTCTGTCAGTGTTCACTAGTGTCCCCTCTGTCCAGTGTCACTAGTGTCCCCCAGTGTCTCTCTCTGTCCAGTGTTCACTATGTCCCCCAGTGTCCTCTCTGTCCAGTGTTCACTAGTGTCCCCAGTGTCTCTCTCTGTCCATGTTCACTAGTGTCCCCAGTGTCTCTCTCTGTCCAGTGTTCACTAGTGTCCCCCAGTGTCCCTCTCTGTCCAGTGTTCACTAGTGCCCCCCAGTGTCTCTCTCTGTCCAGTGTTCACTAGTGTCCCTCTCTGTCCAGTGTTCACTAGTGTCCCCCAGTGTCCTCTCTGTCCAGTGTTCACTAGTGCCCCCAGTGTCCCTCTCTGTCCAGTGTTCACTAGTGCCCTCTCTGTCCAGTGTTCACTAGTGTCAGTGCTCTCTCTGTCCAGTGTTCACTAGTCCCAGGTCTCTCTCTGTCAGTGTTCACTAGTGTCCCCCGTGTCTCTCTCTGTCCAGTGTTCACTAGTGCCCCCAGTGTCTCTCTCTGTCCAGTGTTCACTAGTGTCGCCCAGTGTCCCCTCTGTCCAGTGTTCACTAGTGTCCCCCAGTGTCCCTCTCTGTCCAGTTCACTAGTGCCCCCAAGTGTCCCTCTCTGTCCAGTGTTCACTAGTGCCCCCAAGTGTCCCTCTCTGTCCAGTGTTCATAGTGTCCCCCAGTGTCCCTCTCTGTCCAGTGTTCACTATTGTCCTCACAGGTCTCTCTCACCTGCAGCACATTCTCCTCAGCTCCATTGAAGAGGAACACCACCCCGTGTCGTAGAGGTGTGGAGAGGTTGGCCAGGGAGTGGAGCACCCCAACATCACCGCACAGCTCACTGCATCGTCACTTGCACCTGTCACACACACAGGTTACATGGGGTCAGAGACTGAGGAAGGCTGGCACAGTAAACACTGTGTGTTGTTGTGATCTCATAAAACTATATGGGTGTGTCTCTGAATATTGGTGAGCGAGATTAGTGTGTTGTGGTGTGTGTGTGTGTGACAATTAATGCCGTGCTGAAATTCCTGCCTGGAAGGTGATTGCATAATCACACAGTGGGGCAACAGTAATACTACTCTACCTCGACAAGAACAATGATATCACAGTCCACCATAGACAGCAACAATGATTCAACAGTTCCCTACATCAGACAAGCAACACAATGATAGCAACAGTACCCTAACCATCAGACAAGCAACAGATGCAACAGTTCCCTAACCATCAGACAAGCAACACATGATGCAACAGTCCCTAACATCAGACAAGCAACACAATGATGCAACAGTCTAACCATCAGACAACAACACAATGAAGCAACAGTCTAACCATCAGACAAGCAACACAATGATACAACAGTACCCTAACCATCAGACAAGCAACAATATGATAGCAACAGTCCTAACCATCAGACAAGCACACATTGAGATCAACAGTACCCTAACCATCAGACAAGCTACACATTGAGATCAACAGTACCCTAACCACTTTAAGTCTACTTAGGCTTTAAAACTGTTCATCAGACAATCTACTGCCTCCTTCAGCCCCGTGTCCCATACTGCTGCACTGAGGTAAAATGCCCCTCTCATGCCAGGCTGTTGACTCAGGAGCACATATTACCCGGCAGGGTGCAAGGTGCAGCAGTGCCGGTCTAGCCACTAACTCTCTCTCTGTCTCCTTCTACTGTTCTACTCTAAAGCTATCCCGTCTAATAACTTTAAAACACAAAAAGAGGGGGAATTCACTTTCTGCCCCATCTGGCCAGCCCCATTCCACCACTATCGTAGGAAATCTCTCCACGGTTAACTGTGGCTGTTGTGTTTAGCCACGGTCTCATCCTGCAGTGCAATATTGTTGTTGACTGTCCGTATTTCTATTGTTGTTGACTGTCCCGGTATTCTACTATTGTTGTTGACTGTCCGGTATTCTATTTGTGTTGGACTGTCCGGTATTCTATTGTTGTTGACTGTCCGGTATTCTATTGTTGTTGACTGTCCGGTATTCTATTGTTGTTGACTGTCCGGTATTCTATTGTTGTTGACTGTCCGGTATTCTATTGTTGTTGACTGTCGGTATTCTATGTTGTTTTGATTGTTCGGTTATTCTAAACTCAGCAAAAAAAGAAACGTCCCTTTTTCAGGACCCTGTCTTTCAAAGAGAATTCATAAAAATCCAAATAACTTCACAGATCTGCATTGTAAAAGAGTTTAAACACTGTTCCCATGCTTGTTCAATGAACCATAAAGAATTCATGAACATGCACCTGTGGAACGGTCGTTAAGACACTAACAGCTTACAGAGGTAGGCAATTAAGGTCACAGTTATGAAAACTTAGGACACTAAAGAGGCCTTTCAACTGCTCTGAAAAACACCAAAAGAAAGATGCCCAGGGTCCCTGCTCATGCTGGCTTGAACGTGCCTCAGGCATGTGGCAAGGAGGCATGAGGACTGCAGATGTGGCCAGGGCAATAAATTGCKATTTCCGTACTGTGAGACGCCTAAGACAGCGCTACAGGGAGACGGGATGGACAGCTGATCYTCCTCGCAGTGGCAGACCACGTGTAACAACACCTGCACAGCATCGGTACATCTGAAAATCACACCTGCGGGACAGGTACAGGATGGCATCAACAACTGCCCGAATTACACCAGGAACGCACAATCCCTCCATCAGTGCTCAGACTGTCCACAATAGGCTGAGAGAGGCTGCAGTGAGGGCTTGTAGGCCTGTTGTAAGGCAGGTCCTCACCAGCAACAACATCGCCTATGGGCACAAACCCACCATCGCTGGACCAGACAGGACTGGCAAAAAGTGCTCTTCATTGACGAGTCGCGGTCTTGTCTCACCAGGGGTGATGGTCGGATTTGCGTTTATCGTCGAAGGAAAGAGCGTTTCACCGAGGCCTGTACTCTGGAGCGGGATCGATTTGGAGGTGGAGGATCCGTCATGGTCTGGGGCGGTGTGTCACAGCATCATCGGACTGAGCTTGCTGTCATTGCAGGCAATCTCAACGCTGTGCATTACAGGGAAGACATCCTCCTCCCTCATGTGGTACCCTTCCTGCAGGCTCATCCTGACATGACCCTCCAGCATGACAATGCCACCAAACATACTGCTCGTTCTGTGTGTGATTTCCTGCAAGACAGGAATGTCAGTSTTCTGCCATGTCCATGAGGAGGAGATGCACTGCAGTACTTAATGCAGCTGGTGGCCACACCAGATACTGACTGTTACTTTTGATTTTGACCCCCCCCCTTTGTTTAGGGACACATTATTCCATGTATGTTAGTCACATGTCTGTGGAACTTGTTCAGTTTATGTCTCAGTTGTTGAATCTTGTTATGTTCATACAAATATTTACACGCTAAGTTTGCTGAAAATAAACGCAGTTGACAGTGAGAAGACGTTTCTTTTTTGCTGAGTTTATATGGGAAAGAAAAACATTGAAGGAGGAAAACACAATACAAGAAGTCAAGACCTGCCTAGAGATTTCCTGTCGAGCAGGTTCTCTTTCTTATGAAGGTAGAAACAACACATGCCCTCAAGGCCAACAATGAGTACTAACCAGGCCAATGTTTTTTATTGAAACACCCAACAACTACAGCAGCTAATCAGGGACTGAGGAGGATGATATTTATTGTAGGRCTAGGAACGCTATTGACTTGGAGCCTAGGCTATACTTAGTATGGGAATATTTATACTCAATGATATGTGATATATAGGCTGCTACAGTATATCTTCAAATGACTCACATCGACACATTGAGTAAGAAGGGAGGGAGCGAGAGGGAGAGTAAAAGACAGAATAAGAGAGAGAGTAAGAGGGAGAGGCAGAAAGAGAATCGTATGATCCAGCCCTGCGTAGCGGGCWGGCCGGTCAGGGGAGGAGCCAGAGACATGGTGGCCTGTTCAGTCTGAACCAGATAGACTCGAGTGCCGTGCCACAACTAATGTTGTCAAAACACAGTAGTCTTGTTACCCTCAGAAATGTGTGTGTGTGTGCGCGTGTAGTATGTGTAGTGTGTTATATCGACAGCGTATGTCTATGTGAGTGCCGGGCTCATGTGTGTGTGTGTCTGTGTGTTAAACAAAGCCAACAGGTGACCGTTGCTTCCTCCCTGTTCACACACACTTCCCCATTGGACCTTGCTTGCACAGAGAACAAGCATCACATGGGACAATGCATGTGCTAATTCTTTCTTCTGTTTTTTTRCCCCACAATGTGCATGTTTTGAATTCCTGAATCCAGCTTCCTCTTTCTGAGAGTATGTGGAAGCCAGGGAGGAAGGAAACATGCCAATGCCTGGGTTGTGTTTATTTTCTTGCTCCCCATCCAATGTATTTAACCACCTCTTCTGGTATCAATCTCCTGGTTTAAGGTACAGAACTTCATGTTCAGACTTTAGAGAACATTCATTTCTCTTCAGGGGTTATGGGGAATGAATTATGGTTGGAGAACTGTATGTAGGCTTAATCTGAGATTCAGTCTGAAACTATTCTTGGTTTGCACCATGTTGGACTGTAAGTTGTAGCCTGTTTTGTCCTCTCGGTTTTCAGGGACACCGCAGCCTCTATTAGAGGTCTACCGATTATGATTTTTCAACGGCGATACCGATTATTGGGGGGCCAAAAAAGCCGATACCGATTAAATCGGCAGATTTTTCAATATATTTGTAATAATGACAATTACAACAATACTGAATMAACACTTATTTTAACTTAATATAATACATCAATAAAATCAATTTAGCCTCAAATAAATAATGAAGCATGTTCAATTTGGTTTAAATAATGCAAAAACAAAGTGTTGGAGAAGAAAGTAAAAGTGCAATATGTGCCATGTAAAAAAGCTAACGTTTAAGTTCCTTGCTCAGAACATGATGGTGGTTCCTTTTAACATGAGTCTTCAATATTCCCATGTAAGAAGTTTTAGGTTGTAGTTATTATAGGAATTATAGGACTATTTCTCTCTATACCATTTGTATTTCATATACCTTTGACTATTGGATGTTCTTATAGGCATTTTAGTATTGCCAGTGTAACAGTATAGCTTCCGTCCCTCTCCTCGCKCCTAKCTGGGCTCGAACCAGGAACACATCGACAACAGCCACCCTCGAAGCATCGTTACCCTTCGCACCACAAAAGCCYCCGCAAGGGGAACAACTACTCCAAGTCTCAGAGCGAGTGACGTCACCGATTGAAATGCTATTAGCGCGCACCCCGCTAACTAGCTAGCCATTTCACATTGGTTACACCAGCCTAATCTCGGGAGTTGATAGGCTTGAAGTCATAAACAGCTCAATGCTTGAAGCATTGCGAAGAGCTGCTGGCAAAACGCACGAAAGTGCTGTTTGAATGAATGTGTACGAGCCTGCTGCTGCCTACCATCGCTCAGTCAGACTGGTCTATCAAATACCAAATCATAGACTTAATTATAACATAATAACACACAGAAATACGAGCCTTTGGTCATTAATATGGTCGAATCCGGAAACTATCATTTCGAAAACAAAACGTTTATTCTTTCAGTGAAATACGGAACCGTTCCGTATTTTATCTAACGGGTGCCATCCCTAAGTCTAAATATTGCTGTTACATTGTACAACCTTCAATGTCATGTCATAATTATGTACAATTCTGGCAAATTAATTATGGTCTTTGTTAGGAATAAATGGACTTCACACAGTTCGCAACGAGCCAGGCGGCCCAAACTGTTGCATATACCCTGACTYSTTGCACGGAARGCAAGAGAAGTGACACAATTTCCCTAATTATAAGAAATTCATGTTAGCAGGCAATATTAACWAAATATGCAGGTTTTATGCTAGCTAGCAACTTACCTTGGCTTCTTGCTGCCCTCGCGTAACAGGTAGTCAGCCWGCCACGCAGGCTCCACGTGGAGTGCAATGTAAGGCAGGTGGTTAGATCGTTGGACTAGTAACCGGAAGGTTGCAAAAACGAATCCCCGAGCTGACAAGGTAAAAATCTGTCGTTCTGCCCCTGAACAAGGCAGTTAACCCACCGTTCCTGTGCCGTCATTGAAAATAAGAATGTGTTCTTAACTGACTTGCCTAGTTAAATAAAGGTGTAAAAATCGGCCAAATCGGTGTCCAAAAATACAGATTTCCGATTGTTATGAAAACTTGAAATCGGCCCTAATTAATCGGCCATTCCGATTAGTCGGTCGACCTCTAGCCTCTATACACTTCTTCAAAATAGTCAGAATGAATCTAAGATAACTCAAGCAATTTGTCATTAACTTTGACATTTTTGCCAGAAGAGATTTTAGTCGCGCAATTTTTATATCTAACTAAGATGTTTGGTGCAGTATTTCTCYATGAAAAAAGGTGCATGAAAATGAGTCGTCACCTCGTTGAATGACAGAAAATACTTTATTCAAGYATCCCTACTGTTGACCAATCACCGACTAAGGGGCGTAGACTTCAGCTCTGAAATTCGTCTTGCCTCCAGAAAAAACGTTGAGTGGCCAAACAGCCGGAAATAAAATCTCACCGAAGTCCAAAAGGTTGTCATAATATGTGCGCGAACTCTACTGAGCTGTTTAGGCTGGGACGCCTTAGGMGTTATACATATGTAGAGAACATGTTTCTGTTTTTTAATATGATGATTTTGCGTTCACGTTACTGTATGAACTAATAGGACCTCCCCACCCAACTGTGGTTAAACTACAGTACACCACCACTACTACTGTTGCTTACTGTCTTGACCTAAATAACAAACATCTCTGTCAATCAGTCATACACTCAACCATTTGTGCCTTACATAACATGTCTTTTAGCTATTCTCTTCAGTAATGTAACTGTAACTAACAACACTAGTCACACAGACAAGATTTTATCCACTAAATGAAATGTAAGGGAAGCAGACCCAGGCCTGGTCATAGCTAGAGATAGTGATTGTATTCGGCCTGTTGTGTGTGAAAACCATGGTTGTGTTATCGTGTGTGTGTGTGTGTGTGTGTATGGTGTGTATGGTGTCCCAGGAGTGGTGAATAATAAACCCTAAGATATAATAAAGACTAATTGGTTGTGCTGTATTGTACCTGGACTGTTGGCCACAGAGTCAAAGTGGCAGTTGGCCAGCATGAGGTGCTGAGCCCCAGCCTTGGGCTCCAGGCGGACAGCGATGTTGCTGACCCGGTCGTAGTAGGAGGTGAACCCTCCCAGGAAGTCAATGCTGAAGGAGCCTGTGGGTCGCTGGACGTCCACAGTGACAGAGTGGGGTCCTGAGGCGCTGTCGGCCTTGATGTGCTCAATCTGCTCTAGCAGGAAGTTAACCGTTAAGACCTCATTCTCCGGGCTGCCCGTGGGACGGGGACCGACGCTGGTGATACGCTCCAGGTGCTTCCTGGTAGAAAGGGAAAGGCATGCAGGGTGTGAGTCAGCAAATCAGGTGAGACATGTTCAGTAAAAGGTCTACTACATCTGCAGTTTCTATCAAGTTTCATTTCAATCATTTTGATAAAGTAATTTTAATAAGTATGAACAGTTTCTAAAGTTGTMCTTTGCTTTCAGCAAGCATAGCTAATAACTTCCAAATGTAGGCTAGGCCTAWTATTATCATCCCTTTTGACCTGACGTATGTTACGTTTTGTTGTGCATAATAATATTAGAAGAGTTAAAACATTGTGAGGCATCATGGCAATGTTTTGAAGTGGGATATGTCTTCTGTCATCCCGTACTGTTGGCCTAGTCATATCAGTACTGTAAATAGCCTACTGTAGAGCCTGTTTAGTCGTTTTTTTAGAGACAAAGCCTTTCCTGTTTCCTTTCTGCTTTTTCGGTTTGCAAAAATTCTGGCAGCTACAATAAGATCCACACCAATAAGGCTGTAGGTCATTTGACACTCCACAGGGCCTATGTGGTAGTTTACATTGAGGTAGCCTATGTAGACCCTCACCCCTTCCCTAGCCTGGTCCCAAATCTGTTTCAGCTGTCATGCCAACACATATGGTCATTGTCAAGGAGCCAAACAGTTTAGTCACCACAGGAGTTGGCAATACAGCACAAWCAGATCTGGAACCAGACTACCACTTCCCTTACGCCACTAAAAACAGGAAGAATTCCCCATGGACTGTTTGGCTTTGGCTAGGTCAAKTAGACTGTAAAATCCAAATGACTCCAGATGAATTCCTTACTTGTAGCCTATGTCTGACAGGTTTGCKCTCAGATTATGTAGGTGTCACATTATTTGACACTTTCATAAGGCTAATATATATTGTCCCCACCCCTTCAATTCCCTTCCTCCACTAAAGAGAACTCGACATGGACTGTGTGGGTGTGGCTAGGTCTAGGTAGACTGTAGTGTCCTTAATGACTCCAGGTGGTTTCCTTTCCTGTATGTTAGCTTTAGGGTTGCCCTCAGATTATATCACCTACTGTATGTGTCCCATCTGACACATTCATCAGGCTTATGTGTCTACATCTCTCTACCTAGTAGTGTCATAAAGCAGGATTTTATCAAATAAGCATCCAACTGCTCCCTGATTACCMGAAAAGCAGCCTTGTATATATTTATTACAGGAATGTAGGAAATAAAATAAGTAGTTCCTTTAGAAAATGGTGTTATGCTACAATTATTCAAATGTAGAGGATAATTGGTCTATTTGTGTCTGATATTTCTTCACTATTGACATGTTCAGACAGACTAWGTCAGCGCCACAAACTGTCAAGAAACAATGGAGAAGGATTATTTTATACTTCCACCGCCACTCCCTCCTATTATGAACCGACCGTTAGCTACACCCTAGCGACACCTGACATGGGTTACCTAGAATGACAACTAGTACCAGTGGCTTGTAGCGTAGCTAGGTGGAACCAACTCTGAGATAACCTTTCCTCTAGTTGTTTATCTCACACACCGGGGTCGTTAACGCCGTATTGCAAACTGGAAGTGATCGCAATGGAAGAAGTAACGTTAACGTTCGGCTAATATCAGAGATTCTATATATGCAACTTGTTGAGAATATAGCTATCTACAATTCAATTGACAACAGTATCAAGATTTACCTTGCCCTGATAGCATTGAACTCGCCAGTAGATTTTCCAATGACTAGCTGCTGTAATGATAAATGAACAACTCCCCACAGCACCAGAATAAATACAGTCACCAGTGCCACTCCGACGCCTTCGTGTAGCAGGTACAAGCTCACTTCAGGCTTCTTTTTTACTTCACTGCAGCCGTTGATTCCACGTTGATCCTGAGAGRCATTCTTATTTTCCGATACATTGTTTTGCGTCCCGTATAAGGATTTTATTCTCCTAATTGTGGTGTCCCTCTCCATCTTTGCCACTAGTACACATATATATGAACGTCCAATACACCAGCAACCGTCGCTTCTGGAACACCGGACAGATCACGAAGAGGGACAAACTTCTCTCACTACAAGCAGAGGGGAAAAGGCGAAGCGAGAGAGATAACTGGGGCCAAAATCTGTAATCTCCAGCAGGTGGCGTTTTTTCCGCTCGCCTAACGAATTTTGTATGGAGCTCAATGAGTGTCGAATTTGGTTAACAAAACATTTTATGARTTATTTGTTCGAATATAAGTTCCTAATGATTGGGTTGTTATGAGTGTACTGATATAAGTAGGACACGTTACACCCCGGCTACTTTGAGAAAAAACCGCGTTCGTAAATTGCCTCCAGTGTGCTCTGGGTCGTTCCTAAATTCAGAGAGTTGTAAAATTGTCTGTTGGTAAAGGAGTAGGGATGATCCGAGCGTTCTGACCACACAATGGCAGTCAAGCACCCWAACTAATTGGCTAAAATTGACTAGCTTGCAAGCTACTTCCCAACACAAATGAGAGAACACCTCACTCTGGCCATTTTACTAGGCCCAGCAGAGCAGGTTAGGCTGTTTTCATCTAGAGTTTTAGTGACTGTAACTGTGCTYCTGGCAAKAATTACATTTTTACTGACGCCGATCATATTCAATGGGTGTTGCGTGTTCGTAAATTCAACAGTTACTCTGTGCTCTGCCACACTCAGACAAGAGTGCTCTGAAATCSGAGTAGATAACTAGAGTGAATTTAAGAATGCACCTATRGGAGTTGTGCCTGGTCGTCACTAGTTACATCAAACACAAATGTTATTGTAAACCTAACCTMAACCACACTGCTAATTTTGTACCTAACGCTAAACTTAAATTAAGACCAAAAACCAAATGTTTGTTTTCATGAATTTTTACCATATAGCCAATTTTGACTTTGTGACTGAGATAACTAACTAGTCGGTGTCTGTTGTTCACACGCGTGTCTGCCTTCTCATTGGCTAGAATGGTCGCAACAGATCGTGCCTCTTCCTCCTCCTCTCTATGGTCCAGAGCATCCGTAAATTTCTCTGGCTCTGGAGCWATCAAGTGAAGGCTCCCCTGAACCGCTGAGACTACGGTCTGGAGGCTAGGCAGGAAAGGTAACAATTCGGAAAGCATTCAGACCCATTTTTGTTACGTTACAGCCTTCTTCTAAAATGTATTAAATGCATTTTTTTCCCGCATCAATCTACTCCCAATACCCCATAATGACAAAGTGAAAACAGGTTTTTAGACATTTTTTTTCTCATTTATTAAAAATTAAAAACAGAAATACCTTATTTACATAAGTATTCAGACCCTTTGCTATGAGATTTGAAATTGAGGTCAGGTGAATCCTGTTTCCATTGATCATGTTTCTACAACTTCATTGGATTCCACCTCTGGTAAATATAATTGTTTGGACATGATTTCGAAAGGCACACACCTGTTCATAAAAGGGCCCACAGTTGACAGTGCATGTCAGATCAAAAACTAAGCCATGAGGTCGAAGGAATTGTCCATAGAACGCCGAGACAGGAGAATGTTGAGGCACAGCTCTGGGGAACGGTACCAAAACATTTCGGAAGCATTGAAGATCCCCAAGAACACAGTGGCCTCCATCATTCTGAAATGGAAGAAGTTTGGAACCACCAAGACTCATCTTAAAGCTGTCCGCCCACCCAAACTGAGCGATCGGGGGAGAAGGTCCTTGTTCAGGGAGGTGACCAAGAATCCGATGGTCACTCTGACAGAGCTCCAGAGCTTCCTCTGTGGAGATGGGAGAATCTTCCAGAAGGACAACCATCTCTGCAGCACTCCAATCAGGCCTTTATGGTGGAGTAGCCAGATGTAAGCCACTACCTCAGTAAAAGGCACATGACAGCCCACTTAGAGTTTGCCAAAAGGCACCTAAAGTACTCTCAGACCATGAGAAACAAGATTCTCTGGTCTGATGAATCCATGATTGAAGTKWTTGGCCTGAATGCCAGAGCCCAGACATGTACCCGATTGAACATCTCTGGAGAGACCTGAAGATAGCTGTGCAGCGACGCTCCCCATCCAACCTGACAGAGCTTGCGGAGATCTGCAGAGAAGAATGGGAGAAACTCCCTAAATACWGGTGTGCCAAGCTTGAAGCATCATACCCAAGAAGACTCAAGGCTGTAATCGCTGCCAAAGGTGCTTCAACAAAGCACTGAGTAAAGGGTGTGAATACTTATGTAAATGTGATATTTTTTTTATTTTTTTTAATACACTTGCAAACATTTCTAAAAAAAAACTGTTTTTGCTTTGTCATTATAGGGTATTGTGTGTAGATTGATGAGGGGGAAAAAACTATTTAATACATTTTCAAATAAGGCTGTAACTTAACAAAATGTGGAAAATGTCAATGGGTTTGAATAGTTTCTGAATGCACTGTATGCATCTGTGCTACGAGGAAATGGACAGTAGTAAAATGAAATTCCAAGTTGCCTCGAAGTTGCATCAGTTCCCAGTCAATAATAAATTCCTATAATCAGTTTTCTTGTCTTATCAATTCAACATCTACTACGTATCTTGATTATGTGGAGAATACTGTATGAAACACAATGATTTTGACGTATCATATTCTTTKATTCATACAATATGGCAATGTGCTGTTATATTGGGTTGAAATTAGCCCCAAAGATGGCGATATTGAGTCGTTTCATCTTACCGTCTAAAGGGAATGTATACAGCCGGCTATAGAGCACCACAGTGGATACCCATAAACCCTAGCGGTCAAACAGGGAAATGGTTCCAATCGTTTTTCCACCATTTATTTTRCCCATAGGGAATAAGAAACACTTAAAAAAGGGCTGTGTTTGTGTAGGCTTACCCTGGCGTGATGTTTTGATAACCATGTAAATCTCTCTTGGACAAGGTGACTTTTATCAATATATTKATCTGTATTTACTCAGATTCYAAAATGTAAATTAGTATCAATGTAGACATCATGCAAGACCACAGATCCCTGCAAGCTCCTGCAAGTCACCTCTAGCTGACACCTTTGCTAACAGGTATTGTGTCAATTTAGAACTTGCACAAGACAGTTCACAGAATTGTAAATGTATTTATTTTTTGCCAATTTATTCATTACAAAATGTAGCTAACATTAGATAGTTAATCCAGAGATTCTTACCGATTCGGCAGTCTAGTCCAGATCACCATGGATGGCATTTGTAGTTCTTTATGATAGCCACATWAGCAGCTAATTAGCATTTCATATTGGGGGGTTAAATACAGGCGAATATATTGATAAAAGTCACCTTGTCCTAGAGAGATTTACACAGTTATCAAAACATCACTCCAGGGTAAACCAACACAAAAAAAAATAGAACTTATTTTAAGATTCTAAAATTCACTATYGGAAAAATGAATGATGGAAAAACAATTGGAAACATTTCCTTCTTTGACCGCTAGGTTTTATGGGTATTATGACTCATAKTGTGGTACTCTATACACTCGTATCCACCGTGAACCGGTTCGTATAAAAAACATTGTCCATTCAGCCTGCAGAGGCGTCGATTTCCTCCTTAACTTGATTTAATAGTGAGTAAAAAAAAWWAAAAAWTCTCGCCAATAAATTAAGAAGTCGAGTTAAGGAGGAATATTGAATTAAGGAGGAAATCGACAGCTTTGCTGCCTAAGTGGAGAATTAATGTTTTATGTGCGAATCGGTCATGTGTGTAAAGCCGGCAGCATACATTCCCTTCGGACGGTAAAATGAAACGACTCAATATCGCTATCTGTGGGATAGGTTGAAATGTTTAAACTTTCCTACCTAATTTCTTATTTTTTTTATTAAACTTGTTGTGCTCATTGCAATGGTTTACTATTTAATTTCACTAATACAGGAAACTACCAAAAGAAAGGAAACATCAATATTGCGCGTCTTAATAGGCTGTTGGGCCAACACGAGCCACCAGAACAGCTTCAATGCTCCTCGGCATAGATTCTACAAGTGTCTGGAAAACTATAGGAGGCATCTGACACTATTCTTCCACGAGAAATTCCATAATTGAGTGTTTTGTTGGTGGTGGAAAACACGCGCTGCTCCAGAATCTCTCATACGTCTTCAGTTGGGTTGAGATCTGATGACTGAGATACACACACACACACACACACACACACACACAAAGCACACACACCCACCACACACACCACACACACACACACACAACACACACACACACACACTGCTCCTTTGCGACCCATCTTTCAAGTCATTGAGATCTCTTCTAGCCACGGTAACCACATAATGGTCAACTGGGCATTTCTATACATGACCCTAAACTTATGTTTAAATTGCTTAATTAACTCAGGAACCACACCTGTGTGGAAGTACCTGTATTCACTATACTTTGTATCCCTCATTTAGTGTTTCCTTTATTTTGTCAGTTACCTGTAGTGTTCCAGTATGTGAACTGCCTGTGAAGCAGAAGGTAGTGATATTGTGCACCCTACAGACCATTTCTTGATACTGCGTGATCATCTACAGTACTGTCCAAAACAGGCAACAAATGACAATTATATTATTACACTATCAAGAGKATCATACTGCATTTCCACCACTATATAATAAAACATGTTATCTTATTCACAGGAATTGTCATCGATTAGAYTGACAAAGCAATGAGGAGACAACACATGGAGAAGAAAACCTACTTTGTGTTAAAATATGGATCTCTTTTTGTGGTCTCTCTTTTATTTATAAAGCATATTTTGGTAATAATCCAAATATAATTTCGTACTATGAAATGATTATGATATTGACCATTAAAATATAACATTCATTTCCAGAAATACAATATTATCATTGGGCTGACCGACACGTGGCTTGAGTGTACAGGCTAATGTTCAAGATAGGATATCAGTTGTGTGTAATGAATGTTAGCCTATTACATAAAGTTATTATTATGAACTGAAGTGAATGTACTCTAAACTAATTATATGAAATTTTAGCATCCTTTATATTAGCCTACTTGAATAGGTGTTTATCAAGTTTCCGTTATTAATATGAATATTGAGGTCACCTGAGTCACAGTCAGACAGAAAGAATTAGCAGACAAAGCTTCACGAGTCCATAATAGATGTGTAGGGCTGGGAGGGTTAGTAGTTAGATGTTTCTGGCTCTAGAGCTGGGAGGGTTAGTAGTTAGACGTGTTCTGGCTCTAGAGCTGGGAGGTTAGTAGTTAGATGTGTTCTGGCTCTAGAGCTGGGAGGGTTAGTAGTTAGATGTGATCTGGCTCTAGAGCTGGGAGGGTTAGTAGTTAGATGTGTTCTGGCTCTAGAGCTGGGAGGGTTAGTAGTTAGATGTGTTCTGGCTCTAGAGCTGGGAGGGTTAGTAGTTAGATGTGTTCTGGCTCTAGGGCTGGGAGGGTTAGTAGTTAGATGTGTTCTGGCTCTAGAGCTGGGGGGTTAGTAGTTAGATGTGTTTCTAGAGCTGGGAGGGTTAGTAGTTAGATGTGTTCTGGCTCTAGGGCTGGGAGGTTAGTAGTTAGATGTGTTCTGGCTCTAGGGCTGGAGGGTTAGTAGTTAGATGTGTTCTGGCTCTAGGGCTGGGAGGGTTAGTAGTTAGATGTGTTCTGGCTCTAGGGCTGGGAGGGTTAGTAGTTAGATGTGTTCTGGCTCTAGAGCTGGGAGGGTTAGTAGTTAGATGTGTTCTGGCTTTAGAGCTGGGAGGGTTAGTAGTTAGATGTGTTCTGGCTCTTGGGCTGGGAGGGTTAGTAGTTAGATGTGTTCTGGCTCTAGGGCTGGGAGGGTTAGTAGTTAGATGTGTTCTGGCTCTAGAGCTGGGAGGGTTAGTAGTTAGATGTGTTCTGGATCTAGAGCTGGGAGGGTTAGTAGTTAGATGTGTTCCAGAGCTGGGAGGGTTAGTAGTTAGATGTGTTCTGGCTTTAGAGCTGGGAGGGTTAGTAGTTAGATGTGTTCTGGCTCTAGGGCTGGGAGGGTTAGTAGTTAGATGTGTTCTGGCTCTAGGGCTGGGAGGGTTAGTAGTTAGATGTGTTCTGGCTCTAGAGCTGGGAGGGTTAGTAGTTTGATGTGTTGGCTCTAGGGCTGGGAGGGTTAGTAGTTAGATGTGTTCTGGCTCTAGAGCTGGGAGGGTTAGTAGTTAGATGTGTTCTGGCTCTAGAGCTGGGAGGGTTAGTAGTTAGATGTGTTCTGGCTCTAGAGCTGGGAGGGTTAGTAGTTAGATGTGTTCTGGCTCTAGAGCTGGGAGGGTTAGTAGTTTGATGTGTTCTGGCTCTAGAGCTGGGAGGGTTAGTAGTTAGATGTGTTCTGGCTCTAGAGCTGGGAGGGTTAGTAGTTAGATGTGTTCTGGATCTAGAGCTGGGAGGGTTAGTAGTTAGATGTGTTCTAGAGCTGGGAGGGTTAGTAGTTAGATGTGTGTTCTGGCTCTAGAGCTGGGAGGGTTAGTAGTTAGATGTGTTCTGGCTCTAGAGCTGGGAGGGTTAGTAGTTAGATGTGTTCTGGCTCTAGAGCTGGGAGGGTTAGTAGTTTGATGTGTTCTGGCTCTAGAGCTGGGAGGGTTAGTAGTTAGATGTGTTCTGGCTCTAGAGCTGGGAGGGTTAGTAGTTTGATGTGTTCTGGCTCTAGAGCTGGGAGGTTTAGTAGTTAGATGTGTTCTGGCTCTAGAGCTGGGAGGGTTAGTAGTTTGATGTGTTCTGGCTCTAGAGCTGAGGGTTAGTAGTTGAGTGTTTCTGGCTCTAGAGCTGGGAGGGTTAGTAGTTTGATGTGTTCTGGCTCTAGAGCTGGGAGGGTTAGTAGTTAGATGTGTTCTGGCTCTATAGCTGGGAGGGTTAGTAGTTAGATGTGTTCTGGCTCTAGAGCTGGGAGGGTTAGTAGTTAGATGTGTTCTGGCTCTAGAGCTGGGAGGGTTAGTAGTTAGATGTGTTTACTGGCCTCTTAGA
>NC_036860.1:64892013-64902020 GCF_002910315.2 Salvelinus sp. IW2-2015
GCTGGGAGGGTTAGTAGTTAGAATTGTGTTTCACGCTAATTAGTCCAGTTCAATGGCCTTAAGCATGAGCGGGTGAACTCGTGACGGTCATAAGAATAATTTTCCTCCCCTCATAGTTCTAACCCTTTCTCAAGTCAGAGATTTAAGTTTAAAAAAGTGAGACTGAGAACTTTGGGAAACAGTGTTGGGAAGCAATTTAGACGGACCGGATCCTTTCACAATCTAACTATCCACTTTAGGTAAGACGATGCTTCTTTAAAAAAAAAAAAACGCAGACCAAACACTGACAGCCTTGATGCACAGGCCATTCAGATATTCTATTCAACTATATAATTTWATTTTTTTAATTATGGCATTTTCTAAATTATCAATTGTCTCTGGATTTACAGAGCCTATGGCATATATTATGCTTGATGGACTAAGATATTGATCCCAATTCAAAAATTGCTACAAAAATAAACACTACAGTGTATATATACATACAGTATATGCATAGGCCTACAGAAATCACATAAATGATCTCATCTGATGTGTTAAAAATTGCTTTGAAATGGAGTGTGAAATACATGTGCACATMTCAGGAACAAATGCTGAATCTACCAGTCTCATACTTGACCAATGGTTCACAGTATGMAATTGATGTTGCTATTAACATGTAATAACCATATCCTACAGTTTATAGCCCAACGGTATTCCTCAGGTGTAGTCACTGGGTGGTTCAAAGAGATGCCTCGCGGTAACTTCAATGTTTATTTTGCAAGCAGAGGAGGACCCCATGTCAGGACCGAAGAGTTAGTGGATTATTCTTTTTTTTTTTTACGGTGACAATATCAGACTATTGACTCTATTTATGGGCAGGCCTGATAGAAATTCAGAACTTTATTTGATTTTTTTTAAAGCTTTTGTTTTTTGTTATGCTGCATCTCAATCTTAATGGATCATTTGGTGAAGAAAGTATTATTAATTTAGTGTTTTATTTTCTTTGTGTGCCACAGGGCAGCAGGCATAGTTCTGTTGGTCTTCATACTTGCAGCTCTTCTCATCCTCGGATGCTGGTATTTTAGGAGGAGATGCGGGTACAAAATGATTAGGGTAAGATTAGTCCAGCACTTGCATGGCCAAGGGTGCATATTTCAATAGTCTTAATAAATGGCTTCCTCTCTACTTTCCTTAYTCTGTGGTGATCTGAAGAGAATGGGCTTAGGCTTTCACCTGGAGTTATTTCCAATGATTCTATGTCTATGATTCTCRTCAGTTAAGATAAAGGAGGATACAAAGAGGGATAGCTGCATTGATGTACATCAACTTGGCAATGGGTTTAGGGGAGCTCCCACCACACTGGTTCCTTTAGAACAGATCTGAAAACTCAGAAGAAAAGTGTATGTATGGGTTGCTTTCCCAGTGAACACAAGATGTTGAAAATACTTATTTTTAATGTCTTTTCAACCAAAAAGACAATATTTTCATGTGTTGTGCTCATAGGTTTTCGACAGGGCTTATACCTCCTGTTCCCCTGTTGTTTTCTTTTCCTCTCGTGTTATTCTCCCCACAGAGCCCAAGATCAGGGTCCCTGCCAGGATTCAGTGGAGGACAGATCAACGAGGGAGGAGCCACAGCAGAAAACAAGATGGGCCTCAGTGACCTCCGACCTTTGGTAAAACACTGGATGTACTGGGGGGGAAGCAACGGTGGTCAGGGCCCGTATTAATAAAGCATCTCAGAGTAGGACTGCTGCTCTAGGATCAGTTTTTGCCTAGTAGATCATACTGAATAAGATTACATGGACAGAGGGACCCTGATCCTAGATCAGCACTCCTCTAAGGCGCTTTATGAATATGGGCCCAGAGCGCTCTTTTTTCAGAGTATTTGATAAGTTTTATTGAATGAAGGTGTTTTTGTGAGGTTTAAATCTCTATACAAACTTAGAGAAGTGAGGAGAGAATTTGTTTATACCAAAGTAGTGGTGGAACCGATCCCATGATGCAGACATGGGCAGTTATGCGCTGGAAGGCAATGGTGTGACCAACCCCAGGCCACAATCATTATCTTGTCATAGGATACTGCTTTCCTCTGACTATACAGACAACAACACAACCATGAAGGAAGGACCTTTTGTTCAAATCTCCATTACTCTTCTGAGAATGAAAGGGCAATAAAGCCAAAGGTCATGTGAGCTGCCTGATGCAATATGACTGGTGGCGGTTCAGTCTGAGATTATGTCACCAGACCCGTCAGGAGGGGATTATGATCTGGAATTCATAGGGGTGTTAGGAAGGGGTGGTTTGGATCAGAGTGGTGGGGGAGGGGTGGTGTGTGTGATATTCTACTGGAAAAGGTTAACCTTTCTTTGTTCAGAGGAAAACATTTTGACTTGAGGGCTTTTTCCACGACTGAGACGAACCAAGCTGTACTGAGCTGTCCGATGCATCCACCATAGTTGCTGAAATCATTTCGGAAAGGACGATGGGAAAAGAAAATAAGAACATATTCAGAGACTGCAGTTGAAAACTAGCCAACTGTCATTTTTACAGTAATGTTGACTACTGTGCACTGTACCTGTAAAACTAAATGTCATAACGTAAGCGAGCTCATTTTGGTTTGGCCCGGCCCAATAGTGTAAAAATGGAAATAGTATTTCAATCATCAAAGAGTGGCTTATCCTGCTTGTTTTCTAAATGATGTGTGTTTGACTTGATGTGTTTCAGGTTCCCAATGCCCCTCCTGCATATGAGACGATATCATCAGGACCCCTACCTCCTCCCTACTCTCCCTAATAACAACAGTCCTCTGTGGATAACCAAAAAGATYAAAACTATTAACTTAATGTGTTGTCTTATTTAAACTTTATATCAATGAAGAAAAAGCTTTTGATGAAAATACTATTAGCACTCTATATTTACAATTACACGATTTACTATATTTTACCATATTTTATGTTTTTTTTCCTATCTTGTATTTTTTTTWATGTGTATTTCTCCAAAACTTGTGTGTGTTATGTGTTCCTCAAGGTTATATTTCTGAAGGTTCAGCAAACAAGACCCTTCTATCAATACTTGAATAACAGTATATTAATCGATWACAACAAAGTCGTACTTAGGAAATTGCTTGTTCATTTAAGATAACCAACGTAAAAAAAAAAAAAGTATATCTGCAATTGAGAATCCATAGTAATTTAAAGACAATAATGTCGGCRTGATCGTTGGCTAAGTATTTCAACATGTACTTATGAAAGGATTTGAAAATGATGGAATGGTTATCCCCTATAAAATTCTGCAGACACATTTCAATAAAAATATAAAGRTTACCAAGGGTCTAATTCAAATGAACACCACAAAACCCTCTATGGAGGACAGTTACACCAGTTACTTCCAAGCAGAAATGTCCACAGTTATGCAACGAAAATGGGCCAATTAAATACTTAGAAAAATATATATGGTAGGAAAAATATATATAAATATATATATGGGCTTCAACATTTCAATAAATCATTTAGAAGTTGCATTTCAATCATGTGAAAGACCAGTTTATTTTCCAAATAGTTGATGGAAATAAGACTGAACCAATGTAGACACCAATGTAATAAAATGTAGACACCGACATGCCTCTTGAGTAGGCAACACACCGGCAGAACGTATACAACAGGTCAGAGGGAAAGACCTAAGAGTGTGGTAGACAGAATAAAAACAAGTGTTGTTCCAATCTAACAAATTATATTGATATAATTTCAAAATTATAATTAATGTCAATGAAACGTATTACAATCACATTCAAATCCATTTGTCTACCCTTCAAACCAAGCAATTTACAACATATTTATTACTGGCCAAGAAAAAGGTTGTTTGTTTTTTTTTATTAAAAAAATGTCCAAATTGATCTTCAAACTTTGTGAAAAGGAAACTCTAAAATGCTGTTTGCTTTAAGAAATAGAAAACCCATCACAAATACATTGCCACCTACATTTCTTGAGCAAACTGTTTGAGTCAGCTATAGAGGTTTATCTAGCGTTGCTTAAAGCTGCAATGTCACTTTTTGGGTGACCTGACKAAATTCACATAGAAATYCGTTATAGATCTGTCATTCTTATTGAAAGCAAGTCTAAGAAGRGGTAGATCTGTTCCATGTGCGTTCTCTCTATGCTTCCCGTTCATAAGTGTTGTTTTTGCGTCAAACAGCTGAAAATACWATATTTTRWGTTATGGAAAAMATATTTCACAGCAGTTTAGATGGTACAATGATTCTCTACACTATACTTGCTTGTTTTACCACAAACTCAAACTAGGGGAACTATTAGAATTTTAGCAACCAGGAAATGGCAGAGCCATTTCTGCATAGTGCATCTTTAAACACACTTTGATATGCAAAGTAAAAATACAGCTCAACCAGGCAGTTTCTCAACCGACTCCCACCTTCTACCAAAAATATTCTAGAATGTTCTAGATATTCTAGATGCAGTCCAGAACACAAKGTTTGCTGGAATATGTGTCTTCTTCATCACAGACAATGCTACTGGCTTTCAGTCTTTCAGTTGATAGGGCCACTTCTGTCAGCCTGGGTAGGCATCCAGGGATTGTCAGTATTTACAGGAGGCAGGGGCAACACTCTCCCAGTGGATTTCGGAGTTACAATCAACGTAGCCAAAGGCTTGTTAGCTATCTCTGGCAGGCCTGTGTTGGCGGTAGGGCCTCTAACCGTGTTTAAAACAMCCKCATCAGGACTCACTAGTAGCTTGGTGGTGGGGCTGGTTGTTRGCACTGCTGATGCAGGCACATGTGAAGCCAACAAAGGGCGCTTGCCTAGGCCCAGTATCTGCTGCTGCCAAGGATTGGATAAAACAATGGGCATGCGGATAGTCTCTGCCGACATCACCGTCCTGACAGGTTGAGCCGGTGTCATGATTACAGTGCTGTTGGATGGAGGCACAGTTGCCACAGGAGATGTTTTGCTACCGAAGGCACCCCCAAGGGGCGGTACAGTCACCACAGGTAGAGACTGCATCCTGGAGAAGGTGCTCCCGATCGGCGGAACAGCTACCGTCGGTAGGACCTGCGTCCGTGTGGAGAACGCTCCCATAGGTTGCACGAACGACGTTATCTGCTGTGTTGTGAGTGGTGCGTAGTTGATGCCAAGTCCCGTGTTCAAAGGGAGCTGCTTTGTTGGGCTCTGTAGAGCTTCTGCTGTTTGAGCTGCACTGGGACTTGCTGGCACGGAGGAGAGTGACAAGCCGCCCATCCCTTCCGGMTGAGTTAAAGGTGGAGCTGCCACCACATTAGCTAGGCCAGTGAGTATYGTGGCCGGAGCAGGGAGCCGGTGTAAAACTGGAGGAGAACCGTTGGTGGTGGTGCTGGTGACCAATAGTGGAGCTCGAATCTCCATTGTCTGGCGAGGGACAGTGAAAGAAACCGGGAGAGAGGGTCCAACTTTCTCAGCGGACGGCGCTGCCAGGGTTAGTGATCTAAGTGCTGCTTGTTGAGACTGGTGCGTCCTTGGTTGTGTGGCCATTCTGGGGCCTTGTGCAGGTGTGGCTAGCCCAGGTAACGTTGGCCCTCGTGGGACACTGGTCGTTGGGCTCGCTCCCCTGGGACTAGGAGCTGCCAAGGGCACTGCAGGGCTGGATATTATGAGGACATGCTGGCCAGGCCCAAGGCCTTGAGGGGGAACAACAAAACGGGTGTTGTTGAGCAGAATCTGTGTGCCGCCTGCAAGCGGTGCAGGGGTGTTAATGACAATCTTCTGTTGCACAGTTGTGGTGGTGGTGCTGGTGACAGGATTGGTATTACCAGCCGGCCGCACTGGAGTGGACTGCTGAGTGGATCTAGTGGCAATTGGAGACTGTGGAGTACTTATTTGAGGAGGTGTGGTGACCCCGCTTACACAGTGAGAGTGGTGAGACTGAGAAACCTGGGCCGGTGGTGTGAGAGGGGATGTTTTGACAAAGCTTAACGGTGTCGTGACCGGCACTGGTAGTTGTGGGTTGCTGGTGATTAAACCTCTGATTATCGAAGACCGTGGTTGCCCAGTTACCTTGCTTAGATTGGGGATCACAGAGGACGAAGGGATGCCTTGTAGTTGAGATCCAGACAGGCGTGTGGAAGAGGGCAAATGTGCAGTGCTAGTGATAAGGTGAGACGACGTGGTTGTAAGAAGTGCTGCCTGTGTGCCAGACACAGATGTGCTTTTTAAAGTAGATTGTYCAAGTGCACTTGCCTGTTGTGGTAGCCTTATCGGAGATCCTGGAAGCAGATTGATGCGCTGGACCTTATTCAAGGCTCCGAAGTTTGCACTGCTGAWYGCTTGACCAAAGTTGAGTCCGATCTTCATTGCTTCATTGGGTATTGACGTGGTCAGGGATTGTGCCCCAGACACTGAAAACTGTRTTGGAATGCTACTTGTTGCGTGGGATGCCTGGGCTGGTGATTGGCTGATGAACATCAACCTTTGCCCTYGAAGAGCGGAGGGAGCTGTAGTGGAAGTGACTTTGGTTGCAGCCATAGATGTGATGTTGGACGAGGGAGAGACCAGGATGAACTTTGTGAATGGGGACCTCTCATCTGGACATACCCTTTTCAAAACAGGTTTAGTGACAACCTGGACAAGAGACGTCTGGGTGGCGCCTGCTGGGTTACCAGGTACAGTGATGATGCTTTTAGGTAGCTGTGAGTTCACAGCAACTGTAGATGAGATGTTGCAGCCCTGGTTTACAGCAATGGTAACAGCAGAGCCCGCTGTCTGACCTGTGGCCTGAATGCCAGCAGTGATCGAAGACTGGCGTGCAGTTGTTGAACTCGTGACAGTTGAAGACCGTAATGGTGCCGGTCCTAATTGCGCCCGGGCTACAGTCGCGCTTGTGACCACTGGGACCGTGGGGGCAGCAGGTGGAGAGGTCTTGGACACCAGGAAGGCTTTGAACTGTGGAGAGATGATGACGGGACTGGCAGGTAACAAACCAGATGTACTCTGATCAGACGTCTGCACCTTGACTACTCCAGTGTTGCCCCCCCTAGTGGTGACTAGGATGGARTGCGAGTCCCTTATACACACGGTCTTCAGCTCTTGTTTAGGGTCCGGAGGTTTACTGGGATCAGTAAAAGCTGTGGGGTTGGATGGTGATCTATTTGGTATAACATTTTGGGTKGTGCTACTCACTTTAGGACCAGGGAGTTGGACAACCTTGTAGCCTGTTGTAAGAGAGGTTGTCTGCAACCTAGGGGAGTTGGTAGGAGAGGGTGTACCTCCCTTTAGCGGTGCCACTTGTTGTATGGGGATCCGGTTGTCATGACTTTGCGGCGTGGTGAATCCAGAGCTTTGTGACAGTGGAGTGGTCGCTTTGGAGGCTGGGACCTGGATTGTCCTTGGTTGCTGGGGGTGACTCTGACCCTCTGACTTTTGAATGAGCAAGTTCGAAGGTAGGATGACCACTTGCTGCATTAGCTTATCCCCCGTTTTCTGGTCCAGGATTGGCTGCACTGCCATTTTCATAGGGCTTCCAGCTTTCCTGACCAGACCCATACCCTCGGGCATCTTGTAGACAACATGTACGGGGGTCTTTGGTATGGGCGTGGTATGGGACATCTGTGTGTGTTTAGGTGTGGGTGTTGTTGGTTGCGGTAACTGTTGAGATCTTTGTGGTAAAGAATGTTTAACTTTAGTAACTTGCAGGGAAGAAGCACAGGCTAAGCTATGAGCCTGACCAACATGGCTGATAACACCTGGCTGATGATGAATTAAAGTAACTTTATTACCAACACTCTTAGCCAGCAGGGTATATAGCTGAATGGGTTTGTGAGTCCTTTGGACACCAGCCATCGGTGTAGTTATAACCACTGGGCTTGTTTCTCCAACCTGCTGTGCTGCTGGATTCGCTTCCCTGGATCTGTTTTCCACTTCAGCTTCAGGGGAAGTCGTCAGTTCYTCACTGTTGATCCTGCCTCTCTTAATGAGGCTTGAGTTCTCATCTAAATCACTCTGCAGACGCTTCAAGCCCCGAGTGGAAGGCCTGTGCTCGTTCAAGGTCAACATCTCTTGTCTGGTTACCACAGTGAAGCTGCCTCTCAATGCCTCTGTTCCAAACTGCCCTGAGTCCTCTGAAAAAAAGAGACACATTCAATGTATTTCAACTTGCACTACCAATGATTTTACTGATACAAATCGTTATGTGATTTCAATGCAATGTATAATAAATAGCCTACACGTTATATGCTTTTCCATAATGTCTTACTGCACTTCACCCACAAATAAATCACAAGTTACCTTCCGCCCACAGGATCCTCTGAACAGTCTGATCCTGCTGTTCCTCCGCTTCAGTCAGTCTGGTGTTTTCAGTGAACGAAGTGCTTCTATCCACATCCTCTCTGACAAAGTTGTCATAGTCAGGGTGCTTTTTGAAGTCGTCAAAATCCTTTTTCAAACGTAGCCTGTGGGGAAAGATTACATCTAAATGAAAAATAAAAGCCATCGAGGAGTCAATGATGTGTTATGCTAGACATGCTTTGTAAACATAGTTTTCTGATATTATAACCGCCTTCAGGCGAGTGGTGATACCTGTTCCTATGGAAAGCCTTGACCAGTTTGGGTTCCCATGGGGAGAGCTCGTTGAGTAGCCTTATGAGAGTGATGTGCAGATCTTTCACGGCTTCTTTCCTGAAGCACCACCTTCCCTGTAAAAACAAACAAAAACTCACAACATCAAGAATAAAAAGGCCCAATGGTTGAGAGCACATACCGCTGTATTCTGCATTCTCCCTCTCATAGTAGACAATCCATATATATATATATAAACTCAGCAAAAGAAACGTCCTCTCACTGTCAATTGCGTTTATTTTCAGCAAACTTAACATGTGTAAATATTTGTATTAACATAAGATTCAACAACTGAGACATAAACTGAACAAGTTCCACAGAAATTGAATAATGTGTCCCTGAACAAGGGGGGTCAAAATCAAAAGTAACAGTCAGTATCTGGTGTGGCCACCAGCTGCATTAAGTACTGCAGTGCATCTCCTCCTCATGGACTGCACCAGATTTGCCCGTTCTTGCTGTGAGACATTACCCCACTCTTTCACCAAGGCACCTGCAAGTTCCTGGACATTTATGGGGGGGGAATGGCCCTAGCCCTCACCCTCCGATCCAACAGGTCCCAGACGTGCTCAATGGGATTGAGATCCGGGCTCTTCGCTGCCCATGGCAGAACACTGACATTCCTGTCTTGCAGGAAATCACGCACAGAACGAGCAGTATGGCTGGTGGCATTGTCATGCTGGAGGCTGTCAGGATGAGCCTGCAGGAAGAGTACCACGAGGGAGGAGGATGTCATCCCTGTAACGCACAGCGTTGAGATTGCCTGCAATGATAACAAGCTCAGTCCGATGATGCTGTGACACACCACCCCAGACCATGWCGGACCCTCCACTTCCAAATTGATCCCACTCCAGAGTACCGGACCCTCCAGACGATAAACGCGATTCCGACCATCACCCCTGGTGAGTCAAAACCACGACTCGTCAGTGAAGAGCACTTTCTGACAGTCCTGTCTGGTCCAGCGATGGTGGGTTTGTGCCCATAGGCGACGTTGTTGCCAGTGATGTCTGGTGAGGAGCTGTATTACAACAGGTCTACAAGCCCTCAGTCCAGCCTCTCTCAGCNGGGTTTGTGCCCATAGGCGACGTTGTTGCCAGTGATGTCTGGTGAGGAGCTGTATTACAACAGGTCTACAAGCCCTCAGTCCAGCCTCTCTCAGCCTATTGCGGACAGTCTGAGCACCGATGGAGGGTTTGTGTGTTCCTGGTGAAACTCGGGCAGTCGTTGTTGCCATCCTGTACCTGTCCCACAGGTGTTATGTTTGGATGTACCAATCCTGTGCAGGTGTTGTTACATGGTCTGCCACTGCGTACATGGTCTGCCACTGCGTTGTTACATGGTCTCCCTGTAGCGCTGTCTTAGGCGTCTCACAGTACGGACATTGCAATTTATTGCCCTGGCCACATCTGCAGTCCTCATGCCTCCTTGCAGCA
>NC_036860.1:64902045-64945492 GCF_002910315.2 Salvelinus sp. IW2-2015
CATGGATATACACATGAATCGAAACGGGAAAAAGAAAACAGACATGTCTACACTGTTAAAGCAGTAATAAATATTTACTAAAATTGCACTACATGTGTTGTTTTAAAAAGCCCAATTGCAAAACAAGGCTTAAGTGTTGTTGTTCTAGGCTTATCCGACTCAGTGGATTGTGAGTGGTTAGCGATAGTTATTAATATCTGCCGAAGTCCCAAGCATCAAACAAGGCTGTAGGCTGGGGTTGGGCTTGAGGCTTTCTGCTGTGATCTGACGGGACTTGCCTGGCACGGGAGGACGAAGGTGACAAGCGAAACAAATAGAAACAAGAAGATATAGCACCTCGGGTGAGTTTAAAGGGTGGGACTGCGTCCTTTGGACACACTACGCTAGGCCAGGAGATTTGGTTGCCCCAAGTAGCTTAGCGAAGAGAGTTAAAAAACTTGGTGAGTGTAACCGTTAGGGATTTGTCGTTGACTCGGTCGATCCAAATTAGCTGTGACTCGAATCTCCATTGTCCTGGCGAAGGGACTCAACTGTGATAAGAAACCGAAAGAGGAGGCAAACTCTCACACGACGGCGCTGCCAGCGGTTAGGACTTTAAGTGCTGGCTATTTGAAGACTGGTGCGTTCCGCGCATGTTTGTCTGCATGAGGCATTCTCCGTGGGCCGGCTCTTGTGCCACATGGTGCTGCTAGTCCACAGGTATAAGTAGGCCCGTTATTCAGTGGGAACTCGGGTTAAATGGGTCCTCGCCTCCCTTGTGACTAGGAAGCTGCCAAAGAGGCACTGCAGCTGGATATCTGATGAGGACTATCTGCCGAAGGGCCCAAGGCCTTGAGGGGCGAGCTATGCTTATACAAAACTGGTGTCGTTGCTTTGGCGAGTTTCGGTAACACAGAATCTGTGTGCCCCCTGCAGCAGGTGCAGGGGTGTTAATGGACAATCTTCACGTGTTGCAACAGTTATGGATGGTGTGTGATCAGGAGGTACAAGGATCGGGTGAATTCCAGTCCCGCCGACTGGAGTGGACTGCTGAGGTGAATCTAGTGGCTATTGCTGAAGAGACTGTGTGATAATTATTTGAGGACGAGTGTGGTAAATCCCCTTTAACAGTGTGAGTATCCTGGACGAAACTTGGCCGGTCGTGTGAGAGGGATATATTGCACCAAAGCTTAACGTGTCGTGACCGCACTAGTAGTTGAGGTTGCTGTGATACATACTGATTATCAGATGAGACCCGGGTTGCCCAGATTACCTTGCTTAGATTGGGGACACAGAGGACGAATAGGGATGCCTGTTAGTTGAGATCCAGACAGGCGGGTTGTGAAGGAAGGTCAAATGGAGTGCTAAGTGATCAAGGTGAAGAACGCAGTGGTTGTAAGAATGCTGCCTGGTGTGCAACGACACAGATGTGCTGTTTTAAACTATGTAATTGTGCAGATTGCAACCACCTTGCCCTGTTTGGTAGCAGCTTATCTTGGACGAGGAGATCCACTGGCAAGCACAGATTTGTATTACCGCATGGGAACCCTTATCATTGCAAATCACAGTACCGAAGTGAATTGGCTCTCATTGCTGAATATCGATCTCTATAGTTTACATTCCGGTGATCTCTTCATATGCCTCAATTGGGTTATTGAGACAGCAGGTAGATACAGGCAAAATCATTGTAGGGAATATGGATACCAGACACTGTAAAAACTGTCTTTAGAGAAATGTCTAAACTGTCGTCGGGATGCGCTTAGGGCTTGTGGGTGATTATGGCTGATGAAACATCAAACCTTTGCCCTAGATAGAGTCGGAGGAAAAGCCTGTAGAGAGAGGAATTGCAATCTAAAAATGCAGCAAAGATGTGAATACTTGGAAACTGAGGAAAAGTACCATAGCGATCGAACTTTGTGGAATAGGAACTCACTATATATATATGACTTATCCATAGTAAGCAGGAATCTACGTGATCACGGACAAAGACGATCTGGGTGGCCCTTGAACGCAAATGGCTTACAAGTGTGTTATCATAGTGATGATGCTTACGTAGCTGTGAGTTCTAAAAGCATCTATTTTGAGAGAATGAGATGTTGAAGCCCTCTGTGGCTTACCATTCAATGGAACCGAGTCAAGAGCCCGCTGTCTGACCCTAGTGTCAATGCCAGTCCACAAATGTGAATGCCACGAAACTAAGAAAACCGGTCGGCCGTGCCAGGTGTTGATAACCTCCCCATGGTTCAAGGAATCAATATTGAAGAACCCTTCGCATGCCCAGTGCATGCTTGGTGGCAGAGTCTGGTCTCTCATATAAGGCCAGCCCAGCTTGCATAAAGAGTCGGTACGACCCCTCACTCTGGAAATGTCGGGCAGAAGGGGTTAATGGTCAGGGGCCCTACCATCCCTTGTGAACACCTGGGAACCCGTGGGGCACAGGGCATTGTAACAGCAAGTTATTACTTGACACTCCAAGTGTATAGGGAAGGCGCTTGGCTATCGTTAAGAAAGAGAAATGAATGACGGGAACCGGCAGGTAAATCAAAAAACCAAGCATGGTACTCTTGATAATGGCAATATCTGTTGGTCCTTAGTTGAACTACTCCAGTTTTTGTGCTCTTCGCTTCTTGCATACCCTATTGGTGACAGGGGATTTTGCGAGTCCTGCAAGACATCACGGTGTTTTCAACCTCACCTTTTGTTTAGCGAGGCTCTGGTAAGGTTTCTAATGAGATCAAGTACGCAAAGCTGAAGGGGTTGGGAATTGGTGATGCTTGTGTAGCGAGGTATAAGAGTAGCACTCGTCTTTTGAGGCTGGTGAGCTCAAATCTACTTAGGAGGGAGTTGACGCGACCATGATTGAACCTATATGAAAGAGAGTGTCCTTCGGCCGCTCAGTTGGAGTTGGTTAGGTGGTAGAAGAAGGTACCCCTTAATAGGTGCCACTTTTGTTGTGCATCTGCGGGATAAGCCGGTTTCTGATCGATTTATGTTGTGTGGAGCGACAGTAAAGAGCATTGTGAAAGGCGTTCACGAGAAGTGGATTCATAATTTGAGGTAACGGCTGGGACTGGATTTGTCTTGGTTGCTGGGTGACTCACTCTGAAACCTCTGACTGTTTTTGATTATGATGTAACAACCTTTCGAACAAAGCAAAAGGAATTCGACCAAACTGCTGCATTAGCTTCTCCCCGTTTTCTGGTTCCAGGATTGGATGCACTGCCATTTCATAAGGGCATTCCCGCAGATACACCTCGAGACGAAAACAGCAAGCGCATCATTAGCCCAGAATCGCACCACCCTCGGGGCATTTTTGACCTTTATTTGGAGAACACACATGGTAACGCGGCCGACAGCTTACTGTTGTTTATGGTGGCGCTGGTTGACCCACGGAACACACCTTGTTTTGTTGATTAAAACGGTGTGGTGTGTGTATCAGTAAGAGTTAGCGGTGAAAAGAATGTATATGTGGATTTTCTGTGTATAAGAATGTTTAACGCTTTAAAAGTAATATTGCCAGTAGAAAAACAAACCGGCAGAGACAGGATTGTAGGAAGACCTGAAACAAAGGCTTTGAACAACTGTGGCATATGATGAATTTAAGTAACGTTATTACTAACACCTTACCAGCAGGGGATTATGAATAAACATGGGGCTCTCCCATGATAAGCTGAACCTGTTTGGATGGAGTCCTATGGCACAGCCTCGCCATCGTGTACGTGGTCTAACCGCAGTCAGGGGAAAGTTTCTGCCAACCTGCGTGCGGCTAAGACCTCGGCTTTCACCGCTGAGATGCTGTATTTTGCGCAGACACCTTTAAGCTCAGGGAGTCGTCAAGTATCGTCACTGTTGTCCTGGCATCACATGGAGGGGCTGCTTGAAGTTCACATCTAAATCACTCTGCAGACGCTTTCAGCCCCGAGTGGACAGGCCTGTGCTCGTTCAGTGCCAACTAAATCGCTGTATGCTGATTACCACAACAGTGAGAGGCTGCCTCAAGCTACGTGTCAATTGTCCCATCGAGTTTTTCCTCTGAAGAAAGAGACACTTCAATGTATTGTCCAACTTGGCAAGTGCTCCAATGATTTATACGGAGAGAATACAATCGTTATGTGATTCATCAATGCAATGTGATAATAATTAGCCTAAACGTTTATTTGCTTTTCCATCATTGTCTTACTGGCACTTCACCTAAACAATAAATCAAATTACCTCCGCCCACAGATCCTCTGAGACAATAGTCTGATCGCTGTGTTCCCGCTCAGTCAGTCAGCGGAGAGTTTTTCAGTGAACGAAGTGCATCTTCATCCACATCCAAATACAGTCGGAGAACAAAAAGTGTCTCGGAGAGCGGCATGTCGACTTAAGAGTGTAGTTCCAAACAAGAGTATCACAGTTAATCAAGAAGCAAAAAGATACATCTAAAACAGAAATAAAAAAGCTCATCGCAGGAAAGTCAACTGAGTGTTCAAAGCAGATCAATCAACCCTGTTGTGAGACCCATAAGTTTTCTGATATTATAGAGCGCCTTCAGGCGAAGTGGTGATACCGTTCCTATGGCAAGCGCTTGAACCAAGTTGGGGAGTCGCATGGGAGAAGAGCATGGATTGAGTCAGCTTGAGAGGAGGGATGTGCAGATCTTTCACGCGTCTTCCTGAAGCCACACCTGACACTTGTAAACAAACAAAAACTGCACAACATCAAGAATTAAAAAGGCAATGGTGAAGAGAACATACGCGCAATTCATTACAGTTTGACCCTGCATCTCACGCTCCAATAGTAGAGTCTAAGGCTTTCTAATAATAGCATAGAAACCATAGCGATAACCTAGCAGTGGAGAGAGAAGAAGCAAGGTAACTATTTAGAAATACACATCTGCCAGATTTTGCAGGCTCACCCAACTATTAACAACCATGAGTGATGGTCTGTAAATTTTATATTAATTCAAAATAAGTCAGTGTCACACTCAAACTGAAAGAGACCGAGGAATTTGAAACAAATATCGCACTAATAAAAGTGCAACTTGTATGATTTCCAAGAAACGGCACGAGGCAATGGATGCTTAGATCCTGGTGGAGAGTATGTTCTCATATTATTTGAGATTTAAGGTAAAATTCGGGCTATTTAATTTGCATGAACCATCTATTTGGGATTCCTATCCCATGCGTTATCAAAACTCCCAGGTATAAGAACCCTGTTGTTTGTCTCTTTTAAGGATACGTCTCTCGCTGTGACCCTGGTTTCCTCCAGCACTATCTAGCCTATGGAATGTAGAGTGAATAGCGAACCATGTGAAAACTCAGTTAACTGTATAAGACGGACGACCATGTTGCACTCCACTCAAGTCTAACAGGACATAGGATCGTTGCGCATATCCTCCCACATCCCAGGAGGCACCAGAGAGCTGTGTAAGGACATCGGGATAAAATTGAGACGTCTGCACAAGGCTGGGATGGGCTTACAAGGAACATAGAGTAAGTCAGCTGGTGAGAGGAAACACTGTGGCGCAATATTTGAAAAATGGGAAGAAGTTTCAAGATGACGGTCAAATCACCTCCGGTCTGGGGCTCCATGCAAGATCTCACCTCGTGGGGCATCAATAATATGAGGAAGGTGAGGGATCAGCCCAGAACTACACGGCAAGGACTGGTAAGGACCTGAGGAGTAGCTGGGACGACAGTCTCTAAAGAAATAGCGGCCGTTTAGTAGACACATCTGACTCCGTCATGGATTAAAATCTGCAGCGCGACCGCAGAGTTCCCCTGCTCAAGCAGCGGCAATGTCCAGGCCCGTCTGAAGTTTGGCCAATGACCATCTGGATGATCCCAGAGGAGTATTGAAACGTCATGTGGTCTGAGAGCAAAAATAGCTCTAGTATTTTGTCTAAACTCCACCGCCGGATGGAGGAAGAAGAAAGGATTAGTGCACAGACCCAAGAACACCATCCTAAACCGTGAAGCTTGAGGTGGAAACATCAATTCTTGGGGGATGCTTTCCTGCAAAGGGGATCAGGATGACTGCTACCGTATTTGAGGGGAGGATGTGAGCCATGACATCGCCGAGATCTGGACAACAACTCCTTCCCACAGTAAAGAGCATTGAAGATGGTCGTGTTCTGGGTTTCCACAGCATCTGAGCAACTGGACCCCAAAAACACCAGCCAGCGGGGGCACTAAGGAGTGTCCCGTAAAGAAGCAGGCTCAAGGCTCCCTGAGCATACTAGTAAGGATCTGTAATTTTTATCATAAATGGTAAACCAAAACTATTGAGAGAGCGTGAAATACTAAAACAAAATCCACGAAGAGACACATTGAATGATTTTAACGTAATTAAATATTGCCATGTTATTGCACATGACATTAGCAAGTATCTGATCACGCTATCCAACCAGTAAGAATTCTCGTGCTCTCACAGACTGTAATGTTCTTTTAGGTAGAGTATGGCCCTCTTTACTCCACTCATTGAACCTGTATTCTGGCAGTGTTTGAACTCTTACCATTTGGTATATAAGCACATCCATAGTTACAACTTTCTAATCAACTAGACTGCCAACCTTCTCACCAACTGAAGAACCAGAGAGGCTGTGTATAAGGAATATCCAGGGTATAAATTGGGAGACCCTGCACAGGCTGGGATGGCTACAGGATCAATAGGCAAGCAGCTGGTGGAAGGCAGAGGACTGTTGACGCAATGTATATGAGGAAAAGGAGAGTCAAGATGATTGGAGTATCACTCCTCGGTCTGGGGCTCCATGCAAGATCTTCACCTACTGTGTGGGCATCAGATATTTCATGAGGCCACGAGTAGAAGGGAGTCAGCCACAATCTACATCGAGCAGACTGAGTCAATATATATCATGAAGCCGAAGAGAGCTGGACCAACAGTTCTCAAAGAAAACCATTAGTAACACACTACCGCTCTGACATTATTAAAATCCTGCAGCGCACGCAAGGTCCCCCTGCTCAACCAGCGCATGTCCAGGCCCGTCTGAAGTTGCCAATGACCATCTGGAGATGATCCAGAGGAGGAATGGGAGAAGGTCATGTGGTCTGTTGAGAACAAAATAGAAGCTTTTGGTCTAAACTCCACTCGCCGTGTTTGGAGGAAGAAGAAGGATGAGTACAACCCCAAGAACACCATCCCAACCGTGAAGCATTGGAGGGAAACATCATTCTTGGGATGCTTTTCTGTAAAGGGGACATTGGGTATACCCGACTGCACCGTATTTGGGAGGAGATGATGGGTCCATGTATCGCGAGATCTTGGCCAACAACCTCCTTCCTCAGTAAGAGCATTGAAAATGGGTCGTGGCTGGGTCTTCCAGCATGACAACGACCAAAACACACAGCCAGGGCAACTAAGGAGTGCTCCATAAGAAGCATCTAAGGTCCCTGAGTGCCTAGCCAGTCTCCAGACCTGAACCCAATAGAAAATTCTTTGGAGGGAGCTGAGTCCGTATGCCAGCGACAGCCCGAAACCTGAAGGATTGGAGAGGTCTGTATGGAGGAGTGGGCCAAAATCCTGCTGCAGTGTGTGCAAACCTGGTCAAGAACTACAGGAAACGTATGATCTCTGTAATTGCAAACAAAGGTTTCTGTACAATATAAGTTCTGCTTTTTGATGTATCAAATACTTATGTCATGCAATAAAAGAATTATTACTTAAAATCTACAATGTGATTTTCTGGATTTTTGTTTTAGATTCCGTCTCTCACAGTTGAAGTGTACCTATGATAAAAATTACAGACCTCTACATCTTTGTAGTAGGAAAACCTGCAAAATCGGCAGTGTATCAAATACTTGTTCTCCCCACTGTATATATATATATAAATTCAGCAAAAGAAACGTCCTCTCACTGTCAATTGCGTTTATTTTCAGCAACTTAACATGTGTAAATATTTGTATTAACATAAGATCAACAACTGAGACATAAACTGAACAAGTTCCACAGAAATTGAATAATGTGTCCCTGAACAAGGGGGTCAAAATCAAAAGTAACAGTCAGTATCTGGTGTGGCCACCAGCTGCATTAAGTACTGCAGTGCATCTCCTCCTCATGGACTGCACCAGATTGCCCGTTCTTGCTGTGAGACATTACCCCACTCTTTCACCAAGGCACCTGCAAGTTCCTGACATTTATGGGGGGGAATGGCCTAGCCCTCACCCTCCGATCCAACAGGTCCCAGACGTGCTCAATGGGATTGAGATCCGGCTCTTCGCTGCCCATGGAGAACACTGACATTCCTGTCTGCAGGAAATCACGCACAGAACGAGCAGTATGGCTGGTGGCATTGTCATGCTGGAGGCTGTCAGGATGAGCCTGCAGGAAGAGTACCACGAGGGAGAGGATGTCATCCCTGTAACGCACAGCGTTGAGATTGCCTGCAATGATAACAAGCTCAGTCCGATGATGCTGTGACACCCACACCAGACCATGACGGACCTCCACTTCCAAATTGATCCCACTCCAGAGTACCGGACCCTCCAGACGATAAACGCGATTCCGACCATCACCCCTGGTGAGTCAAAACCACGACTCGTCAGTGAAGAGCACTTTCTGAAGCCCTGTCTGGTCCAGCGATGGTGGGTTTGTGCCCATAGGCGACGTTGTTGCCAGTGATGTCTGGTGAGGAGCTGTATTACAACAGGTCACAAGCCCTCAGTCCAGCCTCTCTCAGCCTATTGCGGACAGTCTGAGCACCGGAGGAGGTTTGTGTGTTCTGGTGAAACTCGGGCAGTCGTTGTTGCCATCCTGTACCTGTCCACAGGTGTTATGTTTTGGATGTACCAATCCTGTCAGGGTTGTTACATGTGGTCTGCCACTGCGAGGACGATCAGCTGTCGTCCTGTCTCCCTGTAGCGCTGTCTTAGGCGTCTCACAGTACGGACATTGCAATTATTGCCCTGGCCACATCTGCAGTCCTCATGCCTCCTTGCAGCATGCCTAAGGCACATTCACGCAGATGAGCAGGGACCCTGCGTAACTTACTTTTGGGTTTTTCAGTCAGTAGAAAGGCATCTTTAGTGTCCTAAGTGTATCTTTAGTGTCCTAATAAAATGCAAATGAATTACTTAAAAATCATACAATGTGATTTTCTGGATTTTTGTTTTAGATTCCGTCTCTCACAGTTGAAGTGTACCTATGATAAAATATAGACCTCTACATGCTTTGTAAGTAGAAACCTGCAAAATCGGCAGTGTATCAAATACTTGTTCTCCCCACTGTATATACACACCACACTGTATTTGTATTCTCCCTTTCATGTAGACAATCCATATATACACAATATATATATAATATTATATATACACACACCACCGTTCAAAAGTTTGGGATCACTAAGAAATGTCTTTGTTTTTGTCCAATAAAATAATAACATCTTATATTTATCAGAAATACAGCGTAGACCTTGATAATGTTATAAATGACTATTGTAGCTGTAAACGGCAGATTTTTTATGGAATAAAGAGGCCCATTATCAGCAAACATCACTCCTGTGTTCCAATGGCACATTGTGTTAGCTAATCCAAGTTTATCATTTTAAAAAGCGAATTGATCATTAAAAACTCTTTTGCAATTATGTTAGCACAGCTGAAAACTGTGCGGCAATAAAACTAAGGCGGCAATAAAACTGGCCTTCTTTAGACTACTTGAGTATCCGGAGCATCAGCATTTGTGAGTTCGATTACAGGCTCAAAATGGCAACAAACAAAGAACTTAATTCTGAAACTCGTCAGTCTATTCCTGTTCTGAGATATGAAGGCTAGTCCATGTGAGAAATTGCCAAGAAACTGAAGATATTGTACAACGCTGCTTACTGCTCCCTTCACAGAACAGAGCAAACTGTCTCTATCCAGAATAGAAAGAGGATTGGGAGGCCCCGGTGCACAACTGAGCAAGAGAACAAGTACAAGTGTCTAGTTTGAGAAACAGARGCCTCACAAGTCCTCAACTGGCAGCTTCATTAAATAGTACCCGCAAAACACCAGTCTCAACGTCAACAGTGAAAAGGCGACTCCGGGATGCTGGCCTTCTAGGCAGAGTTCCTCTGTCTAGTGTCTGTGTTATTTTGCCCATCTTCATCTTTTATTGGCCAGTCTGAGATATGGCTTTTTCTTTGCATCCCGGAGTCACCTCTTCACTGTTGATGTTGAGACTGGTGTTTTACGGGTACTATTTAATGAAGCTGCCAGTTGAAGACTTGTGAGGCATCTGTTTCTAATCATTTCTGAAGTTATTTTAATGGACAAAAAAAGTGTGCTTTTATTGAAAAACAAGGACATTTCTAAGTGACCCCAAATTTTTGAAGTTTACATACACTTAGGTTGGAGTCATTAAAACTAGTTTTTCAAACACTCCACAAATTTCTTGTTAACAAACTAGTTTTGGCAAGTCGGTTAGGACATCTACTTTGTGCATGACAAGTCATTTTTCCAACAATTGTTTACAGACAGATTATTTCACTTATAATTCACTGTATCGCAATTCCAGTGGGTCAGAAGATTACATACACTAAGTTGACTGTGCCTTTAAACAGCTTGGAAAATTCCAGAAAATTATGTCATGGCTTTAGAAGCATCTGGTAGGCTAATTGACATAATTTTTGTCAATTGGAGGTGTACCTGTGGATGTATTTCAAGGCCTACCTTCAAACTCAGTGCCTCTCTTTGACATCATGGGAAAATCAAAAGAAATCAGCCAAGACCTCAGAAAATAATTGTAGATCTCCACAAGTCTGGTTCATCCTTAGGAGCAATTTCCAAAACGCCTGAAGGTACCACGTTCATCTGTACAAACAATAGTATGCAAGTATAAACACCATGGGACCACGCAGCCATCATACCGCTCAGGAAGGAGACACGTACTGTCTCCTAGAGATGAACGTACTTTGGTGCGAAAAGTGCAAATCAATCCCAGAACAACAGCAAAGGACGTGAAGATGCTGGAGGAAACGGGTACAAAAGTATCTATATCCACAGTAAAATGAGTCCTATAATCGACATAACCTAAAAGGCCGATAAACAAGGAAGAAGCCACTGCTCCAAAACCGCCATAAAAAAAGCCAGACTAAGGTTTGCAATTGCACATGGGGACAAAGATTGTACTTTTTGGAGAAATGTCCTCTGGTCTCATGAAACAAAAATAGAACTGTTTGGCCATAATGACCATCGTTATGTTTGGAGGAAAAAGGGGGAAGCTTGCAAGCCGAAGACCACCATCCCAACCGCAAAGCATGGGGGTGGCAGCATCATATTGTGGGGGTGCTTTGCTGCAGGAGGAACTGGTGCACTTCACAAAATAGATGGCATCATGAGGTAGGGAAATTATGTGGATATATTGAAACAACATCTTAAGACATCAGTCAGGAAGTTAAAGCTTGTCGCAAATGTCTTCCAAATGGACAATGACACCAAGCATACTTCCAAAGTTGTGGCAAAATGGCTTAAGGACAACAAAGTCAAGGTATTGGAGTGGCCATCACAAAGCCCTGACCTTAATCCTATAGAAGATTTGTGGGCAGAACTGAAAAAGGTGTGCGAGCAAGGAGCCTACAAACCTGACTCAGTTACACCAGCTCTGTTAGGAAATTGGACCAAAATTCACCCAACTTATTTGTGTGAAGCTTTGGGAAGGCTACCCGAGAATGTTTGACCCAAGTTAAACAATTTAAAGGCAATGCTACCAAATACTAATTGAGTATATGTAAACGTCTGACCCACTGGGAATGTGATGAAAGAAATAAAAGRTGAAATAAATCACTCTACTATTATTCTGACATTTCACATTCTTACAATAWAGTGGTGATCCTAACTGACCTAAGACAGGGAATTTTTACTCGGATTAAATGTCAGGTATTGTGAAAAACCAAGTTCAAATCTATTTMGCTAAGTTGTATTGAACTTCTGACTTCAACTGTATATACATTATATATATATATAGACACACACACACATACGTGCTCCTGCAATCATTTTTTTAACCTGTATCGATGTAATCCTTCCATACTGTACGTAATAGTTATTTTTGTTTATAATGTATTTTTGATACAGCACAATCAAAATTCCAAAATAAAATGTATTTTATTACTTTACTAACAGATCTCTTTTTGGTACTCTCCAGCTCATCCAGCTCATCCTCCGTCCTACTGATGAGTTCCTTCAGCTCCTCTAGACTGGTGCACACCAACTGAGGGACAAATCAGCACTCATGGATTCAAATTGCATATCAATTCATATTCCATATTTTGCATCAAAAACAAACAAACTGTGGGGTTTACCCTGAATGCAGGTTGAACTGGGAGTTGAGGTTTCTTTTTTGAAGCCAGCTTCCTGGACTTAAYCTTTCTTCCTGCGAAGGAAGAAGATTATTCTATTGAGTAATTCAGACATAAGTGGGGCAAAGCATTATAAACAAGATTACATCTCGTTAGGGCTGACCCAGTTTAGTCGACTGGTGGATTGTTTGGTCGAGCAGTTGCAACATACATAACATACATATAGTACCAGTCAAAAGTTGACACCTACTCATTCAAGAGCCTTTATTTTTTTACTATTTTCTACATTGTAGAATAATAGCGAAGACATCAAAACTATGAAATAACACATGTAGTAACCAACAAAAAAAAAGTGTTAAACAAATCAAAATATATTTTATATTTGAGATTCTTCAAATAGCCATCCTTTGCCTTGATGACAGTTTTGCACACTCTTGGCATTCTCTCAACCAGCTTGACCTGGAATGCTTTCCCAACAGTCTTGGAGTTCCCACATTTGCTGAGCACTTGTTGGCTGCTTCTCCTTCACTCTGCGGTCCAAGTCATCCCAAACCATCTCAATTGGGTTGAGGTCGGGTGATTGTGGAGGCCAGGTCATCTGATGCAGCACTCCATCACTCTACTTCTTGGTCAAATAGCCCTTACACAGCCTGGAGGTGTGTTGGGTCATTGTCACGTTGAAAAACAAATGGATAGTCCCACTAAGCCCAAACCAGATGGGATGGTGTATTGCTGCAGAATGCTGTGGTAGCCATGCTGGTTAAGTGTGCCTTTGAATTCTAAATAAATTAGAGACAGTGTTAACAGCAAAGAACCCCCACACCTTAACACCTCCTCCTCCATGCTTTACGGTGGGAAATACACATGCAGATATCATCTGTTCACCCACACCGCGTCTCACAAAGACATAGCGGTTGGAAGCAAAAATCTGAAATTTGGACACCTTTCCCTCAATGTGATCAAGACAAAGGAGATGATTGTGGACAACAGGAAAAGGAGGACCGAGCAGACCCCCATTCTCATCGACGGGGCTGGAGAGGAGCAGGTTGAGAGCTTCAAGTTCCTTGGCGTCCACATCACCAACAAACTAACATGGTCCAAGCACACCAAGACAGTCGTGYCGAGGGTACAACAAAACCTATTCCCCCTCAGGAGACTGAAAATATTTGGCAAGGGTCCTCAGATCCTCAAAAGGATTTACAGCTGCACCATCGAGAGCATCCTGACGGGTTGCATCACTGCCATACCACTGCTCGGCCTCCAACCGCAAGGCACTACAGAGGGTTGAGCGTACGGCCCAGTACATCACTGGGACCTCTATACCAGGCGGTGTCAGAGGAAGGCCCTAAAAATTGTCAGACTCCAGCCACCCTAGTCACAGACTTTTCTCTTTGCTACCGCATGGCAAGCGGTACAGGAGCGCCAAGTCTTGGTCCAAGAGGATTCTAAACAGCTTCTACCCCCAAGCCATAAGACTCCTGAACATCTAATCAAATGGCTACCCAGACTATTTGCATTAACCCCCCCCCCCCTTCTACACTGCTGCTACTCTGTTATTATCTATGCATAGTCACTTTAATAACTCTACCTACATGTACAGATTACCTCAATACCGGTACCCCTGTATATAGCCCTGCTATTGTTATTTACTGCTGCTCTTTAAATATTTGTTATTCTTAGCTGTTACTTTTTTTTAGGTATTTTCTTAACTGCATTGTTGGTTAAGGGCTTGTAAGTAAGCATTTCACTGTATTCAGCGCATGTGACAAATAAAATTTGATTTGATTTATAAAAATGGTGTACAAGACAGCTGTCTGATTTGCGCCTATCTAAGTGGACTAATCCATTGTGGAGGCCGTGGGGATGGAACAGTGCCTCACTAAAACGTGCTTATATACTGTAGGCTACTGTATCAATCGATCATTCATTCATTTGTTCAGGTCATCACACAGCATACGAGTCATTCATGATTTGAAATGTAATCAAGCATTTTAGTTTTAAAATAAAATAAAGCGACCCTTGAATAATTAGCTTAAATAATAAATACACKATTCCATTTCGGGAAATTGCATTCACGAATGAATGCGACTGTTTTTAGTCTTTGCTGTAAAAAATGCTTGACAAAAAAAKCATTACAACAGACTCTGGTATGCTTATKATTTATTTAGTGTTGTTTAAACTGTTCCAAACAGTCAGAAAAAGTTMATTGTAATCTAACAGCATCWGTTTGGAAACATAACATGCAGGCAGAGCTTGTTCCTTACCTTCATCTCCAGTATTTAACAACTAGTCACATTTATTKCACACATCTGACTTCCTCTTTACTTCCTGAGAAACCAGTACACATTCCCCCGTTTAGAGTTTGTCACGTCCTCTGCATCCATTTTGCTGTTACGGTGTTCAGAGTTTGTTATAACCAATTTATTGATGCGATTATGATATGCTATAGGTCAGGCCCTATTGGTCATGTCCATGCGATGCATACATGTGTCACGTAAAGAGAGCAAGGGTTGAGGGAATATGGAATGTTTTTCCTAAACAGAAATGGCTGTAATTATGTTACAGCTTCAGCAACACGGACAGCATAATAAACACTGTTGATGTTCTGTGGTGGTCGCTGCAGCATGGAGGAGAGAAACAGGTGCTAGTCACACAGTCACTAGCTGTCATTTTTTTTACCACAGCAAGTCTGAGCCCGGCCAGGCACAATCTAATCAATTGCTGGTCGGACTCCCTCTWGTCATTTGTGCGTCTTAATTATTTAATCKAACAGTMTGCATAAAGCATCAGACAAGCTCAGTGAATATAGTTGATTTGATTAACACACATAGGATGTGTCTATATGGAAAAATACACATTTACAAATCGATTGCTCGTAAGAACAGATGACTCTTGGTCGACCAAGATTTTTTGTTGTTGTTGTTGGGGACAGCCATACATCATCATTGAACAAGTGCCAAGTCTCTCAGCTGTGATTTTACATAGGCCTAAWTTAGCCTAACAAAATGTAAAATATTGATTTACAAGACAGGTATTCCATTTTCTTACCCATTTTTCGTTTTTTCCTCTTGTCCTTTTTCTTGACGGTGGTCYCAGCTCTCCTGACAGTGGATTTAGCTGCCTTGGCCTTACAGAGTGGGCTCCTGTCTGATCTGCGCTGCCCACCTGCTGCACGTCGTTCCCCCAATTCCCTCGCTTTTTTCCTTTTCGTTTTCTTAACCCGAATCCTGTCCATCCTATTCTCTGTCACGTTSACCTTGCGTGGGTGGCCAGCACCAGAAGGTGACGTTGTTGATTTCTTGTCCGTGGCACAATGGCAGCGATGATTGTCCTGTGACTTTGTCCCCATTTCGGAGAAACATTTTGGACAACATCTTTGTCCCTCAGAGAGTTTGTTCCCGTCCACTTTAACATGGACATCAGTCAGTCTCATGGGTACAGTGACACCAGGCCTGCTGGTATATGTTGCCCTAGCAGGGCAAGCAGGGGACTTCCCTGTATAGCAGTGTTCCCCCACACTGAGACGCGGCTCACATGACCCTGATGATACGTCCGATCCCTCTTCCTGCTTCACCTGAAGTCTATTAGGCCTATATTCCAATTCKTGTGGCTCTTCCTTCACACTCCCTCTGCCCACAAACTCCTTGATAGGTGAAGAGGGCCCAGTTGAGCCAGTGAGTCTGTTCTGATTAGTAGGCTTACAGTCCTCCTCATCCTCCACCCCCCATGTGTGAAATTGCCCAGTTCCACCCCTGCACATGTCCCCTTTAATCCTCCCACCACTCCGTCTGTCAGAACCAGGTTTCTCCTCTGACTCCTCCTCCATTGAAACCAGGTGCTCAGAGTACTTCTGCTTGTCAGAGTCCTCTGATAGCCCCTCGTCAGGCTCCACCCTCTTCACCCAGACAGCTGGTAAGGAGAAGTCAGAGGGCATGCTGACACTCTGGCAGTAGATGCGTAGGTCGGCCCCGCAGAAATGCGGAAAGTGTATGTAGACGTTCTCGTTCCCGTCGTAGCCCAGGATGGACTCTCGGCACTCGTGGATGGGCTGGCCCAGCACAGCGTCCTGCACGTCCTTCTGGGTCTCGTATACGTTGTCACACAGGCCTTTGAGCAGCCACACGCGCTGGATGAAGGGTAAGAGATGGAAGGGGTTCTCCTCCAGGGGGCTAACCACCCCGACTGTCCTGAAGAACTGATGGGATAGGCCCWGCTGCTCAGCCATCCACCTCTGGTCCTCCGCCGTACCCATAGCGTAGTACCAGCCTTGCACCCTCTGGCGGAGCTCAGACTCCCAGCGGCAGTAGGTGAGGGCTGGGCGACGGTGGAGCGTCCCCCTCCTCTGGGGCGGGCAAAGAAGTGAACTCATGATCTTGGAGAGGAAGATGCTGCAGCGAGGCATGAGGAGGCACCGCTCCAGCTCAAAGAACACTATCTCTGGGAGGTTGAGAYCMGCCTGGGCCAGGCAGAGGAAGTGGCCGATGGCAGGGAGTTCCCACATGGTCTTCAAGGGGGTCTGGGTGGCCTGGGAGAGAAGACTGCGCTCCCACTCCTCCACCTCCTTGGCTGAGGTCTCCTCCGCCTCCTTCTTATCTAGCTCCCGCTGCCTACAATCAGAAATGAAGGATGAGTTTATGAACCAGATGTCCTACTAAACACAAACAATCACAGCCATAAGTCATACACACAGAATGAAATATTATTATTTAAAATGTTTAATGTAAATTATATTGTCACAGTTGTCAGGATTAAGTAGTCTATGGTATTTCAAGTTTTATTCTGACCATGGAGYGAGTGGGAACATAGAAAACCCTCACGCACTGGAACATTCCATCCATATCTTACCTCTTCTCTTCCTTGACTCTCTGCTGCTCCTCCAGCCTGAGTGCCTGGACCATGATGGACTCATTTCCCCCCACTGTGATCGTAGCCAGGCTGCGAGGCACTGTCCTCCGTCTGGTAGAGGTGCCTACGGGCCCCCTCTCATCCTCGGTCCCCAAACGACCCTTGGAGGTCACTGCCAGAGTGGTCTTCTCTCGCAGCGTCCTGGTTGGGTAGGTGGATACAGACACAGCATCATAGGGCTAGTTAGGGTCCCAGTCATTTCATCAAGGGTCCTGAATGAAACAGACACTACTGATGTTTGAAAATGTTTTACTTTTAGTTACTACTACAGCAGCAACTGAAGAAAGAATCCATACCATTGAATGTGTGTATTTTAAATGTGGATGAATGTATGTAGAATATGTAGGCTGTGTCATGAATACTTGAACGTATATATGTACCGTGCATTCAGAAAGTATTCAGATCCATTGACTATTTCCCACATTTTYTATTCAGACCCTTTGCTATGAGACTCGAAATTGAGCTCCAGTGCATCCGGTTTCTACAGATCATCCTTAAGATGTTTCTACAACTTGATTGGAGTCCACCTGTGGTAAATTCAATTGATTGGACATGATTTGGAAAGGCACACACCTGTCTATATAAGGTCCCACAGTTGACAGTGCACGTCAGAGCAAAAACCAAGCCATGAGGTCGAAGGAATTGTCCGTAGAGCGCCGAGCCAGGATTGTATCGAGGCACAGATCTGGGGAAGGGTACCAAAACATTTCAGCAGCATTAAAGGTCCCGATGAACACAGTGGCCTCCATCATTCTTAACTGTATGAAGCTTGGAACCACCAAGATTCTTCCTAGAGCTGGCCGCCCGGCCAAACTGAGCAATCAGAGGGGGAGAAGGGCCTCGTCAGGCAGGTGACCAAGAACCCGATAGTCACTTTGACAGAGCTCCTGAGTTCCTCTGTGGAGATGGGAGAACCTTCCAGAAGGACAACCATCTCTGCAGCACTAAACCAATCAGGCCTTTACGGTAGTGGCCAGACGGAAACCTCTCCTCAGTAAGTCACCTAAAGGACTCTCGGACCATGAGAAAAAAMATTCTTTGGTCTGATGAAACCAATTATTTGGAKTGAATGCCAAGCGTCACACCTGGAGGAAACTTGGCACCATCCCTATGGTYAAGCATGGTGGTGGCAGCATCACGCTATGGGGATGTTTTTCAGCAGCAGGGAGACTAGTCAGGATCCTTGATGAAAACCTGCTCCAGAGCGCTCAGGATTTCAGGCTAGGGCAAAGATTCCCCTTCCAACAGGACAARGACCCTAAGCACACAGCCAAGACAACACAGGAGTGGTTAKGGGACAAGTCTCTGAATGTCCTTGAGTGGCCCAGCCAGAGCCCGGACTTGAACCCGATCAAACATCTCTGGAGAGACCTGAAAATAGCTGTGCAGCGACGCTCCCCATACAACCAGACAGATTTTGAGAGGATCTGCAGAGAAGAAATGGGAGAAACTCACCAAATACAGGTGTGCCAAACTTGTAGCGCCATACCCAAGAAGACTTGAGGCTGTAATCGCTGCCAAAGGTGCTTCAACAAAGTACTGAGTAAAGGGTCTGAATATTTATGTAAACGTGATATTTCAATTTATTTTTTATTTTTAGACTGTATATTTGCAAAAAAWTCTAAAAACCTGTGTAGATTGAAGGGGGAGAACAATTTAATTAATTTTAAAATAAGACTAACATAACAAAATGTGGYAAAAGTTAAGGTGTCTGAATAGTTTCTGAATGCACTGTAGGTATGTAAGGCTTACACATGCTTACCTTGACAGCAGTGTCAACTTCTGCTCAAGCATTATTTCCAATTTCTGTGCCTGTTTAGAAATCCAGTGGTCGACCCCATGGTGCRTATAGCAGTTCTCTAGCATTAGCCTGAAGTCTGCTACAAACTCTGTGATTGTTTCATACTCCCGGCGAACAAACTTCTCCTCCATCCTTCTGAAACACATGGACTTCTTGAGGTGACCCCTGACCCAGTCAGTGTGTTTTTCAAGGCCAATGGGGTGCAAGAAGGGAGTCATAATGCCTTTGTGCTTTTCCAGAAGAAAGCCATTAAATATCCTATAAGCCTGCTGTAACTCATAGCTAAGGTCTTCTTCAACTGTAACTGTGGTAGGTATGCAGACCTCTGACAATGACAGTTCGTTTGAGATTTCAGGCACCCCATCAWGTCTTAGCGCAGGATTACTAGTAGAACTACTGTGGGAAAGAACATTAACATTCTCCAGGGAGGTTCCGTTGCGGAGTCCTCCTTTGGTGACTAGGCTGCTGCGTTCAGTGCTGTGCCATTTGGAGTCTACTGAAGATACAATGTGAACATTCTGATTCTGAGATCCTGAACCCAGTTCATTCTGACAGTCTCGGTTGATWAAAAATAAATGACTATTGTGGCCGTCCTTCTTGTCAGACAAGTCTTGCTGCTCCCCTGTGTCGTTTTGTGGCACCTTGGGTGGGTTAAAGGTTTCAGCGTGCACTTTCATGTTGCTGGCTGCCCTGTATTTCAATAGGAGGTAACTAACTACTAAAAAACCTGACTCTTTTATTGGCTAACCTTGTTAGCTAACCAGCTGKCCGCAACCTAACATTAGTAAGCTTTGTTGCCATCTTTTTTTAACCAAATTATCATGCACAATTGGCAGTGGYTATATTATATCCTGCCAATTACGGTCACATACATAACTTGGCTAGTCCTTCCTCGTTTTGACTCTTCAAAACATTCACCGGCACGTGCAAGAATGAGTTGACGTTACAGTGCTATCTAGCTATCCACCTACCTAGCTAGCCAAACAGTAGCTAGTACTAGCTAGCTACTTTTGATTTAGTTAACTAGACAGCATWGTGAGATATGTTATGAACGTTCGTTTGACAGCGAACATTGTTATGTTCATAAAATTATTAGGTTGGGCTTATTTAGGTAATCCACCACAAACGAATAAACATTAGTTGACAAGAAACAAAGTGAAGTTCAACATTTGCCATATAGCTATTACCTAGTCTAACTTTTCTTTGATAAATTATCTGATGGGACTGGTAGTCTAGATTCGACAAATATAGCTAGGTCAATTGACAAGACCATTACTCATACCTCACATCAGCGCTTTAGGGTCGCGTCCGATACAAGCGGTACAAACTGCTAGTTAGCTAGCCAACTTGTTAGCTAGCAGCTAGTTAGCCGGTGTTGTACAGGCAGTGTGGCTGTGTCTCCTTCACAGCCTACCATTGAGCTCATTGTTTCCAGTCAGAGGCCTGCGTCTGCAGTGTCCGATGCAACGTTATCAGGGAACATTTTAGGCAACACAGCGATGAATCCTTGCTATGATGAGCCAACGAAACCAGTTTAGCTAGAAAGGTAGATAGRTACATGAGAAGATCCATCAATTCAGCAAGCTTGCTGGGAAGCTAGCTAGCCATAGTTAGCCGGTTAGTTAACAATTAATGTAAGTTATCTAACTTCAACATTTTCTAAAATTAAACTAACTAGCATAAATCTAGCTAGAGAACTTTCTAATTCAACTGAACAGTCTACAAAGTTAGCCAGGTATCGAGTCCGTTACACCATAGGCTATGCTAGCTAGCTAACTAACAAAATATTCCCCGAACGACGTTTCTTTGCATCGTCCTGGGTGCGTGCAAGTGTACACCCTGACGTAGTCGCGTGGCACAGATTTTTTTATTGGGGTTTCATAATACTGAGAGAGGACTTATTTCTCTCTGGCAATATAATTACTTTACCAATGTTAACGAATTGTTCAGACAAAATGTTGATGAATTTTGGGCACATTTGTATACCCTAAGATTACAAGGAGAGATGATGAGCCTTGGCAAGCACACTTTGTAATTCTAACCTGTCCTCTTCAAGTTATTACCTGCCTTTTTCAGCAGGTACAGGTGAAAAGCATGTCAGATGTCAATTTTACCACTGGCAATTAATGTGAGACTGATGGCAAGTTGACAAGTAATTTAGAGAGATGAGTCAGTCAAGTTCTGCCCCTGAACAAGGCAGTTAACCCACTGTTCCTAGGCCGTCATTGAAAATAAGAATTTGTTCTTAACTGACTTGCCTAGTTAAATGAAAGTAAAATAAATMTTAAACAATTTAAAAAGTTAATCACTGGCTACATATATTCTTCTATGCTATAATAGCGGTCTGCAAACAAACGTTAAAGTTGCATGCTGCCACTTACTGTGCTGGAGTGTGTGGTCAATCATGGTTTACAACATTAAGGCCACATTTCTAAATCCTCCTCCCTAACTCAGTAATTCTGAGAAAATAAAAAAGAGCCCTACTAACTTTTAATAGACCCTCCCACATCCCCCAAATCCCATCCAACCTCAATGACCCTACACTTCAAACTTTCCCTCTCTTCAACATACTTATAACAATATAACAACACATGTTCCACTGTTTCATCGACCATACACTCCAGACACAAACCATTCACATGCTTGCCAACCAGATGTAATGACGAGTTCAATGTCCTAGGTCAATCGAGCAAACACCACCTCTTCCTTCCTAATATGACTTTTGAATCTTGGTCCACCGACCTTTCTTTGGAGAGTATATAAATGCCAGCCCTTGTGCTCAGAGTACCATCTCTTCTGCCACACATCTATCAATATGTCTCTGATCTTACATTTGGCCTCACCTCTACCCAGTGGAACAATAATATGAATTATATCGTGTTTTAAAGCTCTTTTGGCTATCTGGTCTACAATTTCATTCCCTTCCACACCCGAAAAGGCTGGGACCCAGCACAATCTCACTACTACACCCAGTCTCTCAATTCTCCATAAGAACAGAACACCTCCAATAGCAGGTCACTCCTATTAGATTTTCCAGATGATAAACTATTCAATACAGACAGAGAATCTGAGCATACTATAATTCTGACAGGTTGTATGTCCTCCACCCACTGGAGGGCAACTACCAATATTTTATTTTCTCTACCAAGGTTAGATCAACAACAGGATCTGGTAGTAACCACGGAGGAACATCCCCTATCACCACAGAAGGGRCAACTTCCAACTCCCCCAAACCACTCTCATCAGCAAGCTTTCCAACTGTCCAACCAAAACCACTGCCATGTCTACTAGTATATTCCCAACAGTCATCTAGAACTGCAGCAATGGGAAGGACAATCTCACAGCCTTTCAGCCTAACCCAATTGTCACGAACGTCGTCAGGGAAATGACCGTTTCAAGGTGCAGCGTGGTGAGCATACATTTCTACTTTATTTTAAATGTCGCCAACAAAAACAAGAAACAACAAAAACGAACGTGAAGCTGACTAGGGCTATACAGGCCACTAACACAGACAACTACCCATAACTAAGGTGGAAAAACACGCTGCCTAAGTATGATTCCCAATCAGAGACAACGATAAAACAGCTGTCCCTGATTGAGAACCATACCCGGCCAAAACATAGAAACAGAAAACATAGAAATAAAGAAACTAGAATGCCCACCCTAGTCACACCCTGGCCTAACCAAAATAGAGAATAAAAGCCTCTCTATGGCCAGGGCATGACACCAATAAGCTAATGACAATTTTTTATGCCATATATCCAAAGGCATCTCACCTGCATCCACTAGTATGGCACATACAGATGTTGATTTAAATGCACCAATACATATCCTTAAAGCTATATACTAGATTCTGTCCTGCTTCTGAAGCCAAGTCTTGCCACTGTTCCATAAACGATACACCYTAATCAATTGTCATCCTGATCAGAGKTCTATAAATATCCAGCAACGATTGAATGTCAGCAAAAAGATTCACCACCTTCTTACACTTTGTTTCAACATTTATTACATAATATTTCCATGTATATTGCTCATTGAACCATATAACCAAATATGTGTACTTAGAAACCCTCCACATAGGCTGTCCATACAGAAAAAAKTGTATATTATCAGCAACTTTCTTCTTCGAGAAGAACATACAGCAAGACTTCACCACTGACAATTTAAAACCCCAGTCAATCGACCATCTTTCAACATCCAATATAGCTTGTTGAATAGATTTGGTCACATGAGAGACATTCCTTCCCCTCTTCCAAACAGCTCCATCCTCAGCATATAGGAAAGCCCCAATATCCCTACATACATTCAAAAACACATCGTTAATCATAATATTGAACAAAATAGGACTGATAGCACTGCCTTGAGGAATACCARTGTCAACTCYATAGGAATCAGATAAAATCGACCATATTTTAACTCGAAAATGATTATTAAATAAGAAGGCCAAAACTCAGTTATACAATCTCCCACCAATACCAAGTGTTTCCATCTTAATCAGTAGGCCTTCTCTCCACATAGTGTCGTGGGCCTTTTCAATGTCAAAAAAATTGTTTTTTCAACTTCATTGCTCACCTTTACRAATGCATCCAATGCAGATCTAGCTATGTTCCAGGAAATATGACAATCTGTTGACTATCACCTTTTCCATCAGTTTACATAAGTCTGAGGTCAGTGCCATTGGAATGTAACTATCAGCACATGAAGGGTCCTTACCAMGATTTACAAAAGGTAATATTACTGCACGTTTCCAGCCAGAAGGTATAACCCCCTCACTCCAAATCCTATTAAAGAATCCCAGAAGAACGTGCATGACCTCATCAGGTAGATGCTTAAACATGAAACCAATATTYAACTCTTTGGCCTGAATGCCAAGCATCACGTCTGGAGGAAAACTGGCACCATCCCTACAGTGAAGAATGGTGGTGGCAGCATCATGCTGTGGGGATGTTTTTCAGCGGTAGGAACTGGGAGACTAGTCAGGATCAAGGCAAAGATGAACGAAGCATAGTACAGAAAGATKATTGATGAAAACCTGCTCCAGAGCACTCAGGACCTCAGACTGGGGTGAAGGTTTTGATCACGCGGACTGGGATATGTTCCGGGTAGCCTCCGAGAATAACATCAACGAATGCACTGATACGGTGACTGAGTTRATCAGGAAGTGTATAGGAGATGTTGTACCCACTSTGACTATTAAAACCTACCCTAACCAGAAACTGTGGAWAGATGGCAGCATTCACACAAAACTGAAAGCCCGAACTACCGSATTTAACCATGGCAAGGTGACTGGGAATATGGCCGAATACAAACAGTGTAGTTATTCCCTCCGTAAGGCAATCAAACAGGCAAAACGTCAGTATAGAGACAAAGTGGAGTCGCAATTCAACGGCTCAGACATGAGACGTACGTAGCGGGGTCTACAGACAATCACGGACTACAAAAGGAAAACCAGCCAAGTCACAGACACCGACGTCTTGCTTCCAGACAAGCTAAACACCTTCTTTGCCCGCTTTCAGGATAACACAGTGCCACCGACGTGGCCCACTACCAAGGACTGTGGGCTCTCTATCTCCGTGGCTGACGTGAGTAAGACATTTAAGCGTTAACCCTCGCAGAGCTGCCGGCCCCTATACGGCATCCCTAGCCGCGTCCTCAGAGCATGCGCAGACCAGCTGSCTGGAGTGTTTACAGACATATTCAATCAATCAATCCTTATCCCAGGCTGCTGTTCCTACATGCTTGAAAATGGCCACCATTGTTCCTGTACTCGAGAAAGCAAAGGTAACTGAACTAACTAAATGTAGCACTCACTTCTGTCATCATGAAGTGCTTTGAGAGACTTGTCAAGGATCATATCTACCTTACCTGACACCCTAGACCCATTTCAATTTGCTTACCGCCCCAATAGATGCAGACGATGCAATCGCCATTGCACTACACCCTGTCCTATCCCATTAGGACAAGAGGAATACCTATGTAAGAATGCTGTTCATTGACTATAGGGAAAGGGGGGTACCTGGTCTGTTGTCTAACTGAATGTATTCAACTGAAATGTGTCTTCTGCATTTAACCCAACCACCCTGAATCAGCTCAGAATTCAACACCATAGTACCCTCCAAGCTCATCATTTGTTTAATTATTTTTTAATTTAACCTTTATTTAACTAGGCAAGTCAGTTAAGAACAAATTCTTATTTACAATGGCAGCCTACCCCGGCCAAACCCGAACGATGCTGTGGAGAAACTGAAACGGTCCACCCACACAGARAGTGTGGTGAAGAAGGCACAACATTGCCTCTTCAACATCAGGAGGCTGAAGACATTTGGCTTGGCACCTAAAACCTTCACAAACTTTTAAAGATGCACAATTGAGAGCATCCTGTCGGGTTGTATCACCGCCTGGTACGGCAACTGCACCGCCCGCAACTGCAGGGCTCTCCAGAGGGCTCAATGCATCAGCAGGGGCAAACTACCTGCCCTCCAGGACACCTACAGCACCCGATGTCACAGGAAGGCCAAAAAGATCATCAAGGACAACAACCACCCGAGCCACTGCCTGTTCACCCCGCTATCATCCAGAAGGTGAGGTCAGTACAGGTGCCTCAAAGCTGGGACCGAGAGACTGAAAAACAGCTTCTATCTCAAGGCCATCAGACTGTTAAATAGCCATCACTAGCACATTAGAGGCTGCTGCCCTATATACATAGACATGAAATCACTGGCCACTTTAATAATGGAATACTAGCCACTTTAATAATGTTTACATATTTTGCATTACTCATATGTATATTCTGTATTCTATTCTATTCTACTGTATCTTCGTCTATGCCGCTCTGACATTGCTCGTCCATATATTTATATATTCTCAATTCCATTCCTTTACTTATATTTGTCTGTATTGTTGTGAAACTGTTAGATATTACTTGTTAGATATTACTGCACTGTTGGAGCAAGAAACACAAGCATTTCACTACACCCGCAATAACATCTGCTAAACACGTGTATGTGACCAATAAAATTTGATTTGATTTGACGTTCCAACAGGACAATGACCCTAAGCACACAGCCAAGACAACGCAGGAGTGGCTTCAGGACAAGTCTCTGAACGTCCTTGAGTGGCCCAGCCAGAGCCTGGACTTGAGCCCAATCAAACATCTTTGGAGAGACCTGAAAATAGCTGTGCAGCAACGCTCCCCATCCAACCTGACAGATCTTGAGAGGACCCCTAAGAGGATCCTCATTCCCTAAGTTCTAGACCTCAGCTGAATCTGGTAATGAATGGTGTGGCTGTTGAACAAGTTGAGGAGACTAAATTACTTGCCGTTACCTTAGATTGTAAACTGTCATGGTAAAAACATATAGATTTAATGGTTGTAAAGATGGGGAGAGGTCTGTCTGTAATAAAGAGATGCTCTGCTCTGCTTTTTTAACACCACACTCCAAAAAGCAAGTCCTGCAGGCTCTAGTTTTGTCTTATCTGATTATTGTCCAGTRGTGTGGTCAAGTGCGGCAAGGAAAGACCTAGTTAAGCTGCAGCTGGCCCAGAACAGAGCAACACGTCTTGCTCTTCATTTTACCCAGAGGGCTGATATAAATACTATATATCCGAGTCTCTCTTGGTTAAGAGTTGAGGAGAGACTGACTGCATCACTTATTTTTATAKGAAACATTAATGTGTTGAAAATCACAAATTGTTTGCATAGTCAACTTACACACAGCTCTGACACACACCCCACCAGACATGCCACCAGGGGTCTTTTCACAGTCCCCAAATCCAGAACAAATTCAATAAAGTGTGCAGTATTTACAGTGGGGCAAAAAAGTATTTAGTCAGCCACCATTTGTGCAAGTTCTCCCACTTAGAAGATGAGAGAGGCCTGTAATTTTCATCATAGGTACACTTCAACTATGACAGACAAATGAGAAAAAGAATAACAGAAATCACATTGTAGGATTTTTTATGAATTTATTTGGCAAATTATGGTGGAAAATAAGTATTTGGTCACCTACAAACAAGCAAGATTTCTGGTCTCACAGACCTGTAACTTCTTCTTTAAGTGGCTCCTCTGTCCTCCACTCGTTACCTGTATTAATGGCACCTGTTTGAACTTGTTATCAGTATAAAAGACACCTGTCCACAACCTCAAACAGTCACACTCCAAACTCCACTATGGCCAAGACCAAAGAGCTGTCAAAGGACACAAGAAACAAAATTGTAGACCTGCACCAGGCTGGGAAGACTGATCTGCAATAGTAAGCAGCTTGGTTTGAAGAAATCAACTGTGGGAGCAATTATTAGGAAATGGAAGACATACAAGACCACTGATAATCTCCCCTCGATCTGGGCTCCACGCAAGATCTCACCCCGTGGGGTAAAATATCACAAAGAACGGTGGAGCAAAAAATCCCAGACCCACACGGGGACCTAGTGAATGACCTGCAGAGAGCTGGGACCAAAGTAACAAAGCCTACCATCAGTAACACACTACGCGGCCAGGGACTCAAATCCTGCAGTGCCAGACGTGTCCCCTGCTTAAGCCAGTACATGTCCAGGCCCGTCTGAAGTTTGCTAGAGAGCATTTGGATGATCCAGAAGAAGATTGGGAGAATGTCATATGGTCAGATGAAAGCAAAATAGAACTTTTTGGTAAAAACTCAACTCGTCGTGTTTGGAGGACAAAGAATGCTGAGTTGCATCCAAAGAACACCATACCTCTGTGAAGCATGGGGGTGGAACATCATGCTTTGGGGCTGTTTTTCTGCAAAGGGACCAGGACGACCTGATCCGTGTAAAGGAAAGAATGAATGGGGCCATGTATCGTGAGATTTTGAGTGAAAACCTCCTTCCATCAGCAAGGGCATTGAAGATGAAACGTGCTGGGTTTTCAGCAGACAATGATCCCAAACACACCGCCCGGGCAACGAAGGAGTGGCTTCGTAAGAAGCATTTCAAGGTCCTGGAGTGGCCTAGCCAGTCTCCAGATCTCAACCCCATAGAAAATCTTTGGAGGGAGTTGAAAGTCCGTGTTGCCCAGCAACAGCCCCAAAACATCACTGCTCTAGAGGAGATCTGCATGGAGGAATGGGCCAAAATACCAGCAACAGTGTGTGAAAACCTTGTGAAGACTTACAGAAAACGTTTGACCTCTGTCATTGCCAACAAAGGGTATTATACAAAGTATTGAGATAAATTTTTGTTATTGACCAAATACTTATTTTCCACCATAATTTGCAAATAAATTCATAAAAATCCTACAATGTGATTTTTCGTATTTTTTTTCTCATTTTGTCTGTCATAGTTGAAGTGTACCTATGATGACAATTAAGGCCTCTCTCATCTTTTTAAGTGGGAGAACTTGCACAATTGGTGGCTGACTAAATACTTTTTTGCCCCACTGTATAGCCATTATTGCATGGAACTCTGTGAAATGAACAGCAAACCTGGTTTCAAAAAACAGATAAAGCAACACCTCACGGCACAACACCTCTCCCCTATTTGACCTAGATAGTTTGTGTCTATGTATTGATATGTAGGCTACGTGTGCCTTTTGTAATGTTGTATTTATTTATGTAGTTCTGTCCTTGAGCTGTTGCCTATTAATGTTCTGTGTTATGCCATGTTTCATGTTTTGTGTGGACCCCAGGAAGAGTAGCTACTGCTTTTGTGAAAGCTAATGGGGATCCTAATAAAATACAAAAAAAAAAAAAAAAATATTACATATTTCTTAAACTCCTGACCGTTAGCAATAAGGCTTCTGGCATTCCACTGAACGATGACAAAACCCATAACTCTAATTGTCATCATACTGAGACATTCCATCATTAGTATTATTAGGGAAGGGAGGTTGTTGATGGAGGAGAAGAGTGAGGACAGATTGGGAAAGATGGCYGAAGTGGATGCTGAGTTTGAATCAAGCAGCGCATCAAGCAAAGTTGGTGAAGACGAATGATCTAAATGGACAACAGTAGTATCGAAAACTGAAAGGAAAGTGTCTAAAATTGGAGTGGAGGATARGTGTATTAAATATATGATAATGAATCGCTTCTTGTTGGGATGAATTTGTTGAGTAAGGATGCATATGTGGGAGACCCYTTTGAGGTGTCAAATTGTGAWGTATGGGCTGGGAAAAGTGGAGTCTGAAATAATGACCAGGAATGGCCTTATTTCGATTCATTGTATTTCTGAAGAAAAGAGGAAGATTGCAGTGAGTCTCAATAGAATCTGGACAACAGAAGTTTTGTGTTTTGAACTTCGGAGTAGAGCACCTGTCAAAGGAGTCATCTCAGGGGTGACGACAGATGTTCAGGTTGAATACCTAAAGAGAATTCCTGGTGTGGTTGGTGCCRGGCGTCTGACCCGCTGGGTGAATGAAGAAAAAMAAGAAAYTCTGTCGGTCCTGTTGTTTTTTGATAAAGAGCAAATACCTACGCATATGAAGCTTGGTRATGTAYGATACGCTGTAGCTTTCGTCCCCAAACCARTGCAGTGTAAGAATTGTAAAAGATTTGGCCATGTTTCTAATGTGTGCAGACGGACAGAGTATATTGAAGAACGGTGTGTAGAAGGACAACGGTGTTGCCATTGTGGTGGAGATCATGATCRRAAGTTCCTGGAGTGGCCTGTAAGGGTGAAGGAGATTGAGGTGGCAAAAGTTAGTGCGGTCAATCAAATCTCCTATGCGAAGACGATTAAAAGAATTGAGAAAACAAGTGATGCTAGTGAAGACATGGTACGGGACGCATCATAGCCTGTAGTAAATGTTTGCTCCCAGTCAAAAAAAATACCACGTGTGTTAAAAAGGTGGATTTTGAGGCATTCTTTGCCACAGATGTAAACTGTAAGGTACAAGTCTCAAATAAGTTTAAGAAACTGGACATTATTGTGGCTGCGGCAGAAAGGTTTTTGGGACTTAAGGATTTTACATTTGAAAGCTTGCAAGGGGTACTGGAGCCAGAAGACCCGCCCTCCCAGGTTCCCCTTGAGCCTGTGTAGGGATCAGATCTGTTTTATTTTTTAACGGAAAAGTTGTTTGATTTTGTTTATTTTATTTATACATTTTTTGGTAGTTTAGTGTTTTTTTGTTGGTATTTTGTACAATTTTTGGGAATCCTGTTTCCATCCCGCACAGGGATGTGCGGGATGCACATTAAATTGTGCAATCGCCAATATACCATAGAAGAAGAAGAAGTATTATTATTATTATTATCAGTAGTAGTAGTAGTAGTAGTAGTAGTAGTAGTAGTAATGAGTGATTTGATATATTTGGGCCTCTCTACCATCTTTCTGCACCTGGCATTCACCAAATGCTGAACTGTGTTCCCCCACAATTACAACAGTTACCCTTGACATTGTTGTCACATTCACCATAATCATGTTCCCCTCCACACTTGGTACATATTTTCTTTCCTTTGCACAGAGTAGCTACATGTCCCATTCTTCAGCATTTAAAACACCTTAATGGAGGTGGGACAAACTCTCTAACACTGAAAGCCAGGGAGCCCATCTGTACCTTCTTAGGCAAAACTTGATCAAACATTAATAGTACTGACATGCTTTCACTTCTCTGCCCCTCTTTCTTACTGAATAGCCTTTTGGCTTCAACCACTATGCCCRCTTCTACATTTTCTTTTATATCATCTGTAGAGTGTGGAACCCCAGAAATGACCCCCTCTCAGCTTAGCCGAAGATCCAGGGACATGACTTGTGATTTTCTTCCCATTGAGAGTTTTCATTTTCAGAATCTTCCCTTGCTGAACATTGTCAGCACAGAATATTAACAGTCTACCATTACCAATGAACGGGGCTAATGTGATTTCACCTATCTCTTTCTTTTCGGCATTGGTTAATCAAATAGGGTATAGATGAGACCCTGTGGTCACATCGAACACGATTACAACTTTCCACTCCAACACATCATTAATATGGTTATTCACTACCTTTGTCCTCTTCATGCACTCAACACTAGAACTGCCACTGCTGTCAGCAGCGCTTTTTCCTTTTACCTTTCACCACAGACCATCCAGGTTCTTGACTTTCATCATCCCCACCCATACCATCATAACTATCACCCATGTCGACCACAGTTCAACACAGCTGTTGCTAAACCGCCTACCACAATATAAAACGATAGATTCTATCTCGCTTCTCCGCCGACCCTTGAGACCACAAACACATTTTCTCACTGTCGCTCCGTGCTTCCTCCCCACATAGAATTAGGCATTAGAATACTACTAGAATGGACATGAACCTTCTTATGATGGAATAAAGGTCAGACATTTTGGTCGGAGTTAGTCAACCATGGTTTGCCAGTGCTGCAGTGGTAGAAAAAGTAGTCATATTTGAGTAAAAGTAAAAAATACCTTATTAATAAAAAGTGACTCAAGTAAAAGTGAAAGTCCCCCAGTAAAATACTACTTGAGTAAAATTCTAACAGTATTTGGTTTTATATATACTTAAGTATCAAAAGTAAAACAGATTGCAAATATATACTTAATTATCAAAAGTAAAACAAATTGCAAACATATACTTAAGTATCAAAAGTAAGAGTCTAAATCAACAATATTCTTGTTTTTTTAGTTTACGGACAACCAGGGGCACACTCCAACACTTATAATTTACAAACGTAGCATGAGTGTTTAGTAAATCTGAGAGATTGGAGGTAGCAGGGATGAACAGGGATGTTCTCTTGATAAATGCGTGCACTCAACCTGGTCTCAGAGCATTTCGTATTATTCTGTATGTAAATCCAAGACACGCTATTAAGTATGATATGTTATGTTTGGTATGGTTACAAAATACAGATGGTTACTTAAGGCAAAAACGACAGAGAGGTGGTTGGTCAGGGTGGATGGGTATGCGTATAACACGAACATCTAGCAACCCAAAGGTTGCAAGTTCAAATCTCATCATGGACAACTCTAGCATTTTAGCTAATTAGTAACTTTTCAACTACTTACTACCTTTTATCTACTTTGCAACTACTTAGCATGTTAACTAACCCTAACTTTAACCTTTTTAGCTAACCCTGCAACTAACCTTCACCCTTTTAGCTAACCCCTTCCCCTAACACTAACCTTAACCCAACTCCTAAACTTAACCCTGACCTTTGCCCCAAACTCCTAGCCTAGCTAACGTTAGCAAGCTAGCGAATGTCAGCCACCTAGCCACTAGCTAGAATTTGTAACATAACATACCTTTTTGGCYAATTCGTAACATATTGTACATTTGGCATATCAGTAACGTATTGTACYTTTCGCAAATTCGTAACATATAATATGAATTGTAATTCGTAACATATCATACYAAATKGGTGATGGACATCCACAAATTAATAAACACCATACGAAACGTAACATATCATACTAATTTCAGTAGAATGCATTCAGATGTACAACTGACTAGGTAAAATGGAACGTCACATATTTACATACAGAATAATACAAAATGCTCTGAGACCATGTTATTGAATTGGACCATTTTCCTGTCCTGCTAAACATTCAAAATGTAAAGAGTACTTTTGGGAGTCAGGGAAAATGTATGGAGTAAAAGCTAACTGATTTTCTTCAGGAATYTAGTGAAGTAAAAGTTGTCAAAAACATAAATAGTAAAGTAAAGTACAGATATCCCCAAAAACGACTTAAGTAGTTCTTTAAAATATTTTTGCTTAAGTATTTTACACCACTGCAGTGCTGTGATACGATATTGTGTAAAATAATGAATTTGTAGAATTTATCTGCACTATATATGTTTGTTCGCTAGCTTGACAGACAGTTTTAGAGGAATGATTCCATAACATTWTCAACTTAACTGCAAATATGCCAACATTCCATTCAAACAATGCAATCCATCCACAGCCATACACTGGCTGAAATCAGTTGATGATAGGACTTAGACAAGTTGTAAATGCAACAAGTACTGATATTGTATGATATAATACCACTCTCAGCTTTTCAAGAAAACACAAAATGATACACTTTTGGTCTGTTTACATATATTTTTAGAGGCTATTTATACAGAAAATGTGTATAAAACCAGAATAAACTGTATTTATGATTATATGACAATATGTTAGGTTGACAATAATTATATTACACCATTTCTGATACAACACATGCCTTTGTTTAATTTCCTGCATAAGTAAAATCAGGATTATGCTTATACTGCCATTCACTCCAATGAGAATGGTTTGGATTTATCCCTGACCATTTGCACCCCATACTGGAACTTTGAAAGTTTATGACATAGCCCCTTTAGTKATTTAATAGGATCTCTATGGTCACCCCCCAGACAGGATATGAACACGGCAAAAATGTCTAGAGTGACAGGAAACTAGCTGTAAAACAGAAAAAAAATTCTCAGCCTCATTGCAAAATGTGTAGAATAGGATGAGATTACCTATAAAATGTCACATTTTTCCTCTCCGCCCCATGGCAATATGTGTATAATTGCAGGAAATGTACTTTAAACAGCAACATCTTCTCTCAGCTCATCGCAAAATGTGTAGAATAGCATGAGATTAGCTATAAAATTGCACATATTCTCTTTGCCCCATGGCAAAATGTGTAGAATTGTAGGAAGTTAGCAGTTTCCCAAAAATGTTAAGAATTATTTGGTGATGGGGGGGGGCTTGCTCAGACCTTGCGGGGACCCCTTGATACCCCGGCATGCCARTTAGATTAATCAGTTCAAATAGGTTAGTGCTGGTTCACATCTGCAGAAGGCCTACATACATGCACTGCACTGCAGGATACTGTTCAGTATTCAGAGGCTCAATAACTTTTCCAAATTCAATTTCATGCAGTCTATGGTTCAACCACTAGGTGTCGATAGAGACCCACAGTAGTAGTAGAGCAGAGCTCAATCAATAGGTCTTTGGTCCAATTTATTCCAGGCATGTTCCACTTCCAGTTTTGATGATACAAGACAGGTGCGTTGGCCACACCCACTAATTGCCCGCACATGATGCCAATTGTTTTATTTTTATTTTATTTAACGTTTATTTAACTAGGAAAGTCAGTTAAGAACAAATTCTTATTTACAATGACGGCCTACCCCGGCCAAACYCGGTTGTTAACAGTTTAGGTAGAGTATTGCATTGAGAGAGCAAGTGGTAAGAGGAAGCTAGACGTGATCAATTGTTGTCCATCATATTGAGTATGGGCCGCTTTTTTTCTCCCTTTTTAAAAAATCCACATCTTTCCCCCAACAGATACACAGATGACGCGATCTCTATTGCATTCTACACTTCCCTCTCCCACCTGGACAAGAGGAACACCTATGTGAGAATGCTATTTTGGTATTTGGCATTTTATTAGGATCTCCATTAGCTGTTGCAAAAGCAGCAGCTACTCTTCCTGGGGTCCACACAAAACATGACATAATACAGAACATTCATAGAAAAGAACAGCTCAATGACAGAACTGCATCCATGTTTTTTTTTTAAAGGCACACGTAGCCTACATATCAATACATACACACAATCTATCTAGGTCAAATAGGAGAGAYGCGTTGTGCTATGAGGTATTGCTTTATCTGTTTTTTGAAACCAGGTTTACTGTTTATTTGAACAATATGAGATGGAACAGCTTAAAGTTCCTTGGTGTCCACATTAAGGAATTAACATGSGCCACACACCAACATGTGAAGAACGCATGACAATGCCTCTTCCCCCTCAGGAGGCTGAAAATATTTGCCATAGGCCCTCAGATCCTCAAAGTTCTACAGCTGCACCATTGAGGGCATCTTGACTGGCTGCATCACCGCTTGGTATGTCAACTGCTTGGCATCTGACCGCAAGGCGCTACAAAGGGTAGTGCGTACAGCCCAGTAAATCACTGGGGCCCAAGCTCCGTGCCATCCAGGACCTCTATACTGTACCAGGCAGTGTCAGAGGAAGGCCCTAAAAATMGTCAAAGACTCCAGCCACCCTAGTCATAGACRGGTCTCTCTGCTACTGCACGCAAGCGGTACCGATGCACCAAATCTGGCACCAACAGTACCCTGAACAGCTACTACCCTCYAGCCATAAGACTGCTAATTAGTTAAACAAATACAGTGRATTCAGAAAGTATTCAGACCTCTTGACTTTTTCCACAATGTTACATTACAGCCTTATTCTAAAATGGATTAAATAAATAAAAATCTCAATCTACACATAATACCCCATAAAGACAAACCAAAAAGTTTTTTATACATTTCTTCAAACATCACATTTATTCAGACCCTTTACTCAGTACTTTGTTGAAGCACCTTTGGCAGAGATTACAGATTCGAGTCTTCTTGGGTAGGACGCTACAAGCTTGGCACACCTGTATTTGGGGAGTTTCTCCAATTCTTCTCTGCAGATCCTCTGAAGCTCTGATAGGGATGGTGCCAGGTTTCCTCCAGACGTAACGCTTGGCATTCAGGCCAAAGTTTTCAATCTTGGTTTCATCAGACCAGAGAATCTTGTTTCTCATGGTCTGAGAGTACTTTAGGTGTTTTTTAGCAAACTCCAAGCAGGCTGTCGTGTGCCTTTTTACTGAGGAGTGGCTTCTACCATGAAGGCCTGATTGGTGGAGTGCTGCAGGGAAGGTTTTCCTTCTGGAAGGTTCTCCCATCTCCACAAAGGAACTCTGGAGCTCTGTCAGAGAGACAATCGGGCTCCCTTACCAAGGCCCTTCTCTCCCGATTGSTCAGTTTGGCCAGGCAGCGAGCTCTAGAAAGAGTGTTGGTGGTTCCAAACTTCGTCCATTTTAATAATGATGGAGGCCACTGTGTTCTTGGGGACCTTCAATGCTGCAGCAATGTTTTGGTACCCTTCCTCAGATCTGTGCCTCCACACAATCCTGTCTCGGAGCTCTACGGACAATTCCTTCAACCTCATGGCTTGGTTTTTGCTCTGACAGCCACTGTCAACTCTGGGACCTTATAAAGGCAGGTGTGTGCCTTTCCAAATCATGTCCAATCAATTGAATTTACCACAGCTGGACTCCAATCAAGTCGTAGAAACATCTCAAGGTTGATCAATGAAAACAGGATGCACCTTAGCTCATTTTCGTGCCTCATAACAAAGAGTCTGAATACTTATGTAAATAAGGTTTTTATTTTATTTTTTATTTTTTAAATAAATTTGCTAACATTTCTAAAAGCCTGTTTTCACTTTGTCATTATGGGGTATTAGGGGAAGATCGAGGAGAAAAAAAGTTAATTTAATCAATTTTAGATTAAGGCTGTAACGTAACAAAATGTGGAAAAGGCAAGGAGTCTAAATACTTTCCGAATGCACTGTAGATACTCTAGTCTATTAGCCACATTATGACTAGTTACTAGTTAGTCCAGGTAGCTACAGTAACTAGTAACTATCTGCATTGACCCCTTTTGAACAAACTCTTTTGACTSATCACACTGCTGCTACTGCTTATCTAGCCTGTTGCTTAGTCACTTTACCCATACCTATATGTACATATCTACCTCAATTACCTCGTACCCCATGCACATCGATTCTGTACTGGTACCCTGTGTGTATAGCCAAGTTATTGTTACTCATTGTGTATTTATTTATTTTATTTTTCTCTCTGAATTGTTGGAAGGGCCTGTAAGCATTTCACTGTTGGTCTACTCCCGTATAGAAAGCATGTGACAATTTGATTTAGACAAATATTTTTGTAGCTATATTTTTTAKATTTTTATAACTGTCTAGTTGTATGTATCAACCCAGCTCTTTACAATGCAAGTCGGTGTAGGCTTTAATTTGACATTGAAGTTAGACATTCAATATCGATGACTTAATTTGACAATGACCACTGTGTACATTGCACATTCTAAAAAAAGGTGAGATATACCAGAGTTTTTAGAGAAAGGAGATAGGAATCCCATTGGACAATTKATGGAGAAACGTATAACGCCCCTCCCAGCAGACTGTCGACCAATTGTGCTCACGTTGTTACTTTGTTGCTAAACTAATCGTCACGCCATCTGTTCTAAAAGTTGAGAAACCTAACTATTTTCCTCAAGTGTGTAATGTCCCGATTCCAAAGCTATATGACATTACAGAGAACAAGTTAATTATTTCACATTTCAGAAAAGATTTGCAATGTTGTACTTCATGAAATTCTTGCTAATGTTTTTTTTAAACTACGGTGCGTAAAGATGGAGGAATTCAGATAAAACATATTTTTTTGGGGGGGTGGAGGAATTCAGATATGACGTCATTGTTTTCAGCACTACCCGCAGTTCTTAAACTATGGCTCCCAACTTGAACAAAATGTGCCAGTAAATCAGCACAATCTACTTTTTAATATACTGTGCTTTGCTGATACAAAAGGATAACGGAGAGCACTGTACAATAGGGCGAATTTAGAAAACAAGGCATTTTAGGTAAGTACATGGGGGTAGCCATCTTTACACACCTTAGCTATTAGCCATCTTTATACACCTATGCTATTGACTCCCATTCCCCACTTGAAGGAGAGCTTTCCTTGTACAAGAATCGCCCAGAATGCACCGTGCGGCCCATTGACGACGCATGGGCAATTTACACAATAGGCGTTAATACGATTCCAATGGAGTATCTCTGGATATACTGACATCCGTTGGCTGGTTTCCTGTATTTGCATGCCCACAAAAAAAGGGTCTTCACTAGTTACACCGTTCATAAAGTCATAAACCCCGCCCATTTTTACAATTCATCTTAAAATGTAATTCTAAACCTTACCTTAACCACAATGCTAACTTTATGCTTAACCCTAAAGTTAAATTAAGACCAAAAAGCAAATGTTTTGTTTTCATATTTTTTTTGCGACATATTTCCAATTTTGATTTTGTCTGCGCTATCTAGTGGAAAATACAAAAAAGGGACCCTGCGTCTTTAACGGCAAATTGTACTGAATTTTATTTCGCGAGATTTGCTTGGCGCGGTGACCCATGTGAGCGACACCTCCTGCAAGAATCATTCTCCCCTGCAGAGGAAAAGGCTATGGAGTGCTGAACGTTTTCACTGTTATTCCCCTTTCCCCCCAAGCCCCTGTATTTGTTCTGATTAGATTTCTGTAACCTTTTTGGTGGCTATCGGGCGGTGGAACAATGTGGATTCAAATTCGGACCATAGACGGAAAGGAGACACGAACCATTGAGGATCTTTCCAGGCTGACCAAAATTGAGTCTCTGAGGCTGAAAATCCAAGAGATCTTCAATGTAAACCCCGGACAACAACGGTTATTCTATCGGGGCAAACAGGTAGATGTCTCACCTATGGCCATCGTAACAGTTGTTTGTTTACGTTGCAGGATTAGGTGTCAGGCTGCTAACGTTATACTTAATACCGGAGCTTCCTGTTTTGAAGGGAATTCGCCAACAGTTCTTGCGCAAGAACCAAGAGGACGCACTCTGCCAGTGATATTAATTTGCTGCTGCTGTCCCCATTCATGCTTTATCTACTGTTGGATACATTGTTGCAACGTTTTCAGTTGGCCTATTTAAAATACAATCGCAAACACTTGAGCTAGAGAGCTGAGAAATGGCGTATACTTCCTGGTCTTTTTTCCAGATATTTAGTGTCGGGAAGGAAATAGAAAATGTCGACTCATTAGAACCTCATTCAGATCCAATTACCAATTAGATTTTTTTCTGTTTTATTTTCTTTGATATTTTGGATAGGTGGGCATATTTTATATAATTACCCGGTAATAGTCTTAGATATGTTGAAAACMCGGCGGAATCATGTTTGCAAAAACATCTGGGATCTTTACTAATGTTTCATTGCCTTTGATATTCATGCGGCATGTGATTGTATGATGCATTTGTTTACGCTTAGGATGCGTTGCTCCACGTGCATTGCCATCCAGTGAAGTGCAGTGTTTACACCCGCGCGCTACTGGTTTGACACGCTCGACGTCACTGCATAGTGAACACGGTGGTTAGGCTTTCTAGTGAAAGATGCTACGGTCAGAMTGATCTAAGCATGATTACTTTGTTTCCCCCATATTCTGCATGTACATGTAAATCATAAATTCTTAGTGATATATTTAATACTGTCTTTCAAATTTAGTATGAGTTAGATTCTGCTGAACAATTACTCCTGGGGATTCTAGACAATTTTCTTTTTWWAAATGTAACCTTTATTTAACTAGGCAAGTCGGTTAAGAACAAATTCTTATTTACTATGACTGCCTAGGAACAGTGGGTTAACTGCCTTGTTGTGGGGCAGAACGACAGAATRTTTCCTTGTCAGCTTGGGGATTTGATTTAGCAACCTTTTGGTTACTGGCCCACTGCTCTAACCACTAGGCTACCTGCCGTTCTAGACAATACTCCTGGGGATTCTAGACAATACTCCTGGGGATTCTAGACAATACTCCTGGGGATTCTAGACAATACTCCTGGGGATTCTACACAATACTCCTGGGGATTCTAGAAGCTGAAGTGGATTGACACATTTTTTCTCATTGACATTATGTCTTTTACAGTAGGACATTGACCAGTCAGTGCAACATTGTATTTTCTGAGACTTCACATAATGCCTTGTCATAATTTCAGTGTTTGTGAAGGTACATTTGTTTAAGGCTCTGTTCCCAATGTAGTAATAATGATTGGCTGCCTGAGTGTTGTCAGAATAGGTGTACACCCACCTACAACCACCTAATMACTCAAAATGCAGGCAGTTAAGAAAAACACTGGCAATACGGTTAGAGACAAATCCTGTGCAGTCCTACTGCCCATGTAATGGCCATTAAGTCCTCTCCTGTGTGTGTCAAATCACATTGTAATTGTCACATGCTTTGTGGAGAACAGGTGTAGACTAACAGTGAAATGCTCACTTACGGGCCCTTCCCAACAATGCAGAGAGAAATAATKAAAAAATAATAACACAAGGAATAAATACACAATGAGTAATAACTTGGCTTTATACATGGGGTACCAGTACCGAGTTSATGTGCAGGATTATGAGGTAATTGTGGTAGATATGTACATATATGTAGAGGTAAAGTGACTAGGCAACAGGATAGATAATAAACAGTAGCAGGAGCGAGTCAAGAGTTAGTGCAAAAAGGATCAATGCAGATAGTTAAATAGTTAACCAAATAGCTACCCGGACTAACTATTTAGCGGTCTTATGGCTTGGGAGTAGAGTGTGTGTGAGAGAGAGACACCCACTTCATAATTGGCGGTAATCTGAGTAATCAGATGTAGAATGCTGGGAGGAGGAGGCTGTAGTCAGACAGTTAATCGTCTGAGCGCTATGTCTTCTCAAATGGCACCGTTTCTTATGTAGTACATTACTTTTGATCACGGCCCGTACGATCACGGCCCGTACGATCGCGGCCCGTACGATCGCGGCCCGTACGCACGAGGTAGAGGATAAGGAGCCATTTGGGACACTACCTGCGTGGGGAATATTTTAAAGTTGGAATAATGACTCGACAGGCACCCCCCCGTAAAGAAAATACTGCTTTTCTATGATCAGATAATACACTTTAATCACACCATTTTATTCTAGTTATTTGATTTACCATAGAAATTACTTCCTTTTTGAAGGCCAGTTAGCCATCCTTAAATCCTAGGCCCCACTTCTACATTTCATCTGTAAATAAATCAACAAAAGCAGAATCGTGTCTGTCTGGTTGATTTAGTTTTCTTCTTKTTATTATTACATGAAGTTGAAATGGTTTTGCCTCTGCACATGCATGCTTGGGGAGGGATTCCATTCCTGCGGAAGTCGTTCGTAGCTGTATAATGTTGTACAGCATGAGGTGTCGGCCATTTTGCATTTTTTGAATGAGGAATCCCTCCATGTGTTTGTCTGTGTAGAGGAAACATGGGACGTAGCCACGGCAAGCCTACTTTTTTGTGGGGAGTAAGCGACTAAGCAGGTTCCATTTTATAAAGTTAATTTAAACAACAAAAGACCTGCACTTGGTTAGCTTTGACACGGGTGTTCAGTTGACAGCCCACATATGTTTCATCACCGTGTGATTTATGCATGGCTGTCTGTTTCTAAGGAAACAATATGGTTTTCTCTTCATGCATTTCCATACGGAGTGTTGAATTTCCCCACTATCCTTTTATTTATGCCTAGTTAATGATGATGATAATAATACATAATGTGTCATTTAGCAGATGCTTTTATCCAACACGACTTAGTCATGCGTGCATACATTTTTTGATGTACGGGTGGTCCCGGGAATCGAACCCACTATCCTGGCYTTGCAAGCACTATGTTCAACCAAATGAGCTTCAGAGGACCACAATATGTGCTAGGCTATGGTTTTGAGGGTTATAAGGCTTATTATACAAGAAGACCCTTGGTTTTCAGTGCTGATTTTGTGGAGTACTATAGTATAGTTGTACTGTAGTATAGTTGTAGTGTAGGCCTGGTAGTACAGTAATGTACTGTAGTAAAGTTGTACTGTAGTGTAGGTCTACTAGGACAGTAATGTACTGTAGTAAAGTAGTGTAGGTCTAGTTGTAATGTACTGTAGTAAAGTTGTACTGCAGTGTAGTACAGTAATGTACTGTAGTGTAGCACTGTAGTAAGGTTGTACTGTAATACTGTAGTCTAGTACAGTAATGTACTGTAGGCCGAGTAGTACAGTAATGTACTGTAGTAAAGTTGTACTGTAATAGTGTAGTACAGTAATGTACTGTAGTAAAGTTGTACTGTAGTAAAGTTGTACTGTAATAGTGTAGTACAGTAATGTACTGTAGGCCGAGTAGTACAGTAATGTACTATAGTAAAGTTGTACTGTAATAGTGTAGTACAGTAATGTACTGTAGTAGACTAATCCTTTTATTTCCTCTGCCTCGTAGGAAAGCAGGCAGGGTGGGTGGGGGATTTCCACGTGTGAAGAAATGTGAAGAATGAGCCACTCACAGTACCGACTACCGAAACACTGTTAGAATATGCTGCCGGAGGAGACTCGTTCAACTCATTCAATATCAAAATGGCGTCGTTTCAGCCCTAGTTCAAAGCATTGACTGACTCTGCCCTTGTGTTTGAAGATGGTCAATTTTACAGAGCCACAGTGGTCTTGTAAGTCTGTGGTAAAGGTACCTTTTCTAGTCTTTATAGTACCTGCCTAACAGTCACCCACTTTCKCTTACATAGGAATACAGTCACCATTGCCATTCTCTTTCAGATCAGAACATGCCGTCTCGTCACACTCAAGGCTTGTGATTGGCTGGTTTTGAATTATGCTCCCTGTCTATTGGCGAGTGAGTGTTGCTCAGAGTGTTTGAAGGTCAGGCAGTAGTATTTCACTGTTCGKGTTGTAATGACCTTTCGGTGCCAGAAAAAACACTCGTACTCGTCTGGAATGTTATAAACGCTCCCAAATGCGAGAAAAGACCGATCAACTGTTTTTCATAAACACTAATACACACACAATGTTTTCAGCACGACAGAKTAATAAACCGTGACACATTTTCTCTGTTGGAAAACCCAGGGCATTCGTTCAGTTATATTGGTACTGCTCAGAGGCATTGAGGGCTTTGTAAGAACCGGTTCCATCGTTGTCCAGGGTTTTGGGGGACGGGGATAAGAGTGAGCTGCAGCCATGCGTACAGGCACGCCTTGCTCTCTCCAGTTTAGGACTGGGCTGGCTGAAGGTTTYGAGCCTGTCGTCTGACAGGGCTGAGGGGCACTTGAATCCATTTACATAGTGCTTCTTGCCTGCAGTGGAGGCAGTTTAATAACCTGATGAAAGTTGGTGTCCTTTATGAGTTAAGGAACACTGTGCCATTAAGAAGTGGCAGTTGAGGTAGATCAATGTAGTCCATGGTCGTGTTCGTAAGGGCACACCGTAATAAGACGTTTTCAAAGCATTTTGTAACAGAAAACGTCAAATGAGCATTAGATAGTCCCTCTCCTTTTTCTTCCATTTTGTGCCTACTGAACASAGCCCAGTATTCTGTGAATCCTGTAGGTCAAAGGTCAAAGTAATTGTTACGTTGTAGGAATTGGTGTGGTTTTCTGAGAGAGGTCAGTGTGAAATGGGGAGTAGGAGGGAATCAATCCAAAGCTTTAGGTGTTTTATGTAGCCTATCTTTTCTGCCGTCCTTCCATAGAGAACACCTTACAGACACTGTGATAGTACGTAAGGACAATAAATCAATCGGACGTTGGTAACCATGAACCTAGCTCTGGCTTATATAAACACAATAACATTCAAGTCTTAATTTTTTTTTTTACATGGAAATATTCTAGTTTAGTCCAAGTTTAGCAATTTCTATGTTCAAATATCCTGCACGTGGATTTAGATTTTAGGTTATCACAGTATTTGCACGGTCTAGTCTAGTTCTTTTGTTGGTGGCTCCATCAGCTGKAACGCTACGTTGAAGCCTGTGTTTTCTTCATTTGAATAGCAGCTAGCTACAGAAACTGTGCCGCGGTCGTTGGTAATGCAAGGTAATTGGGAGCGCTTTCCCTTTCACTGTACCAGACCGGTTTGTCAAAAACGCAGGGTCCTGCTTTACAAACACAACGGCTAGAAAGAAACCAGGTTTGGCGGGGC
>NC_036860.1:64945517-64949419 GCF_002910315.2 Salvelinus sp. IW2-2015
GTTCGTCAAGGGCACACAATGTAGTTACATAAGAGCGATTTTCCAACCGACAAAATGTGAGATAAACAAGAAACGAGGAAGATGACACACTAATACAGTAAAGTCCCATCTCACGTGATCAGATCCACTTTGTGTGGCCTACCTGAGCACATAGCCAAGGTGTTATCTGTGAATCCTGTAGTCAAAGGTGTCCACAAGTAGAGTAGGTGTACGTGTAAGGGAATTGCGCGTGTTTTCTATGCAGAAGCCGATGCCAGTGTCGAGAATTGGTAAGGACGAATCAATCCAAGCTCTTAGGGACTTGCCAAACATGCGTGATTTTACACTGCTATCTCTGATCTATTTCTTGCCGCCCCATACCATCAGAACCTTAGCACACACTGTGATAGTGACGTAAGGACAATAACTACACAATAACAGAACGTAGGTAACATGAACTTAGCTCTGGCCTATATATAACACAACAATATTAACATTCAAGTCCTTAATTTTTTTTTTACATGAAATATTCTAGTTTAGTTCGCAAGTTTAGCAATTTCTAATGTTCAAAAATCCTGCACAGTGCGATTAGATTTTAGATGTAATCACCAAGTATTATTGCACGTCTATCTACGTTTCTTTTCGGTACCTTTACGCACATACAGCCTCCATACGCCCCCACCCCCCCGGGCCCCCCGCCTCCTGCAAGCGCCAACTCCCCCGGCTGTAGCCTACTATGAAGGCCTGGTCTTTTCTTCATATTGAATAGCCAGCTAGCATACAGAAGAAACCTGTTCCCGCGGTCTCTCCGCGCTCTCCGCCAAGCTGACCCAACAGACCATCCCCCAAAAATAGTCCGAAACAAGTTTGGCTATTTGGTCGACTATCTCTTGTCTTTTTTTGGTCTTGTTTCTGCAAGTAAAGTGTCTCCAGTGTATCAAAAGAGGCGGCGTTTCGCCTTTCAGCAGTTCACCCACGATCACACAAGAACCGCTCTCGTCAAAACTCGAGGGTCCTTGCTTACAAACAATCTAACGGCTAGAAAAGAAACCAGGTTTTGGCAGGGCGGGGGAGGGGGGGGAGAGCAGCCGCACGAGCCAAATCAAGTCGGACTTGATTTTGTCCGTGTACTTTAACTAGAGCTAACAGAATGGAATCTAGTTGAGGAGAAATGACTGTCTGTATAGGATGACTAAAGTACAGCAGCACGTTCTGGAACCGGTACCACTCTAGAATGAGCCGAGGTTCCATGGTCAGTGTTTGCTCTTGGCCGGGTGTTCGCTCTTGATTAGTGAAAACTTCACCTTGTAATGTGTACTGTTTAGTGTTTCTCACTATTGCTCCCCTCTTTTGCACAGTCTAGCGAGGCGGTAGCCCGAGGGTGGAGTTGGCGGCGGTCTATTGGCCTGGTTAGGAATGGGACGTGTGACAGCAGGTAGCACTCGATGTAAAATCGCGAACGGTGTCTAACAAGGTATCCCTAGAATTACTTATCTCCCTTCCCTAGGCTGACAGGTGGCCCTCTCTAGTCTCTCATCCAACGGACCTCTATAGGACTAGTCTCTCATAACCCCCACTAGACTACCATAACTAGGTCGTCTCATCCACCCCCACTGACTCTAATAGACTGGTCCTCTCACTCCCCCCATCTGACCTCTATGAGACTGTTCTCTCATCACCCCCACTGACTCTATAGGACTCGGTCTGCTGCAACCACCCACTGACGTCTATAGACTTGGTTTCATCAACCCCTGGCTCTGACAGTTCACACCCACTTGACTCTATAGACTGGCCTCTCATCACACCCACTCGACTCTAAGTAGACGTCTCATCAACTCACCCATGACTCTATAGACTAGTCTACTCATCAACATCACCCCACTGACTCTATAGACTAGTCTCTCATCACCCCACTGACTCTATAGACTAGTCTCTCATCACCCCACTGACTCTATAGACTAGTCTCACCGCCGGCCCCACTGATTGGTATGGTTTTGCACCTTTGTTGCGTTAGTGAAATTAATCGTCACCCATACAACAGCCCTGACTCACTTATGAAAATACACACACACACTCAGCTGTGCGTACACACACACACACACACACTCAGCTGTGCGTACACACACAAATAAGTGTATTTTGGAAGCACAGTTCATATACTGATGCTTTGATAGGTTTGGCACCTACTCACAAACACCTTCCCCAATGCTGATAGAGGTTGATCCCAGGTGGTCCAATTCACTTAATTGGCAGACGCAGATTAACCCCACATAACAGTACCATGGTTATAATATAAATATTCTGTCATTTTAATTCCATATACAGTACTTTTCTCTGTTGTGTTTTAAAATCATTGTGAGATGCCAAGAGAATCTAATGGACTTTTCCAGGTTCGGCCTGGCGGTGTAGTGTTGCCATCCTCTCCACACGGAATTTATTAGGTTTCTGTTTCTTATCATAATGAATGGGACCCGTCCAGCAATTGCCTATTCAAACACTAAAGGAGACGTTCAATAATTACGTATTCAGAATAGGTTGTCCCAACCATGCCAGTGRGTAAGCAAAGCATATCCTATGCAGTTTTAAGTCACTGTCTGAGTGCTGTGCTTGTAATGATTAGACATGAGCTTTTCGAAGACAGTCTGGCTGACTTGTCACCTTGGATAAGATAAACACAGAAATTAGGACTGAGGAGAGGTTTGACTGAGGAGAGGTGGTAATTGCGATCAATAACCAAATAATAATAATGAGAATACACACTAGGGTCGTCCCTGACAACAACAAAAATCTTGGTTGACCGAAAGTCGTCTGTTCTTCCAACCAATCAAACTTTTTAACCGTGTATTTTTTGATTTACAGTTGAAGTTGGAAGTTTACATACACTGAGGTTGGAGTCATTAAAAGTTGTTTTTCAACCACTCCACAAATTACTTGTTAACAAACTATAGTTTTGGAAAGTCATTTAGGACATCTACTTTGTGCATGACACAAGTCATTTTTCCAACAATTGTTTACAGACAGATTATTTCACTTAAAGTTCACTGTATCACAATTCCAGTGGGTCAGAAGTATACATACACTAAGTTGACTGTGCCTTTTAAACAGCTTGGAAAATTCCAGAAAATGGCTTTAGAAGCTTCTGATAGGCTAATTGACATCATTTGAGTCAATTGGAGGTGTACCTGTGGATGTATTTCAAGGCCTACCTTCAAACTCAGTGCCTCTTTTCTTGACATCATGGGAACATCAAAAGAAATCAGCTGCTTCATCCTTGGGAGAAATGTCAAAACGCCTGAAGGTACCATGCTCATCTGTACAAATAATAGTGCGCAAGTATAAACCGCCATGGGATCCACGCAGCCATCAATACCGCTCAGGAAGTTTTTGTTGTGCAAAAAGTGCAATCAGCTCCAGAACAACAAGCAAAGGACCTTGTGAAGATGTCTTGAGGAAGCACGGTACGAAAAATATCTGTTTTCCATAGTAAACCAAGTTTTCCTATTATCGACAATAACCCTGAAAAGGCCGCTCAGGCAAAGGATGAAGCCACCTACTCCAAAACCGCATAAAAGCCAGAACTATTGGTTTGGCAACTGCACATGGGAACAAAAGACTCAATACTTTTTGGAGAAATGTCCCTTTGTCTGATGAAACAAAAATAGAACTGTTTGGCCATAATGAGCCATTGTTATGTTTGAGGATAAAAAGGGGGGGGGAAGGGCTTGCAAGCAGTAAGAACACCATCCGCAACCCGCGAGCACGGGGGTGGCAGCCCCTCAATATTGTCGGGGGTGCTTTGCTGCAGGAGAACTGGTGCACTTCACAAAATAGATGGCATCATGAGGGAGGAAAAATTATATGGATAATATTGAAGCAACATTCTCAAGACCATCCAGTCAGGAAGATAAAGCTTGGTCGCAAAA
>NC_036860.1:64949444-64954889 GCF_002910315.2 Salvelinus sp. IW2-2015
GTGGGGTTGCTTTGCGCAGGAGGAACTGGTGCATTCACAAAATGAGATGCATCATGAGGGAGGAAAATTATATGGATATATTGAAGCAACATCCCTCAAGACATCCAGTCAGGAAGATAAAGCTTGGTCGCAAAATGGGTCTTCCAAATGGACAATGACCCAGCCACATAGTTCCAAAGTCGTGGCAAAATGGTTAAAGGACAACAAAGTCCAAGGATTGGAGTTGGCCACACAAAGCCCTGACCTCATCCCAGTAGAAAATTTGTGGGCAGAACTTGAAAAAGTGGTCTGTGCGAGCAAGGAGGCCTACAAACCCGACTCAGTCTACACAAGCTCGTCAGGAGGAATGGGCCAAAATTCAACCCAACTTGATTGTGGTAAGCCTGGTGGGAAGGCTACCCGAAACGTGTTGACCCAAGTTAAACCAATTTTAAAGGCAATGCTACTAAATACAAATTGAGTGTATGTAAACGTCTGACCCACTGGGAATGTGATGAAAGAAATAAAAGCTGAAATAAATAATTCTCTCTACTATTATTCTGACATTTCATATTCTTAAAATAAAGTGGTGATCCTGACTGACCTAAGACAGGGAATTTGTACTRGGATTAAATGTCAGGGATTGTGAAAAACTGAYTTTAAATGACTCGAGGGAGCCAGAGATCTAGATAACCAGGAAAGAAAATATATCCTGAAGTTGCCGGTAAAAAAATTAATAAACGAGTTGTCATCAACCCTTCTCATGTGGAATGCCAATTTATCTTACAATTTCTTCTGATCTGCGTGACAGTTATGGTTTTCATATACACATTTTTGCGGAACAGTTTCATTTCATTTATGATAACTTCTTCATATCTCAAAATCATTGTCATGTGGTTAATCGCAATTCTATATAAATGAAAAATGATACAAACTAAAAAAGTAATTTCTATTGCTAATTATATAAAAATAGCCTACATAAAGGCAACAAATAAAAACATTGCAGCCTGCAGGTAGAAAACATCCAGATTTTAATATAAATATCCTATAAATCACATTGGCTACACATGTCCTGTCTGCAACCAACTTGAAACATTGTATCAACTATTAATGTAAGTCGCTCTGGATAAGAGCGTCTGCTAAATGACTTAAATGTAAATGTAAATGTAAATTAATGATGGGTCTGGCCTGAAGCTTGAGCTAGCTAACTTGCAACATTGTATAAAATACTCTGGGCCCTCAGAGTTTCTCCACACCAGTGAGCTCAGGACAGACACAGCTGTAGGCTATTTGCATAAGAAGCAGTGTTTGACTTGGGCAGGAGCTCACCAGAGCTGAGTACCGACACCTCAAATGTTCTACTGCTTGAGCTCCTGTTCCTCTTTATAGAATAGTAGCTCAGAAGTGTTGTGGAGCTCCTGCACCTAAATATAAACAGTACCAGAACCCAGTGGTTATCGAAAGGGAGAGGGCTGGAAAGATTTTTCAAGTACATTGAGGAACTATTGTCATTCTCAATGGATGTTAAAACCGACTTTGTTTGAGGTGAAGAAAACAATTCTTTGAGAATCTCCACAGCTCATTAGTGGTTGTGCGTTAAGCCAATCAGAAATACTATCAGATCCCCAAATGGCCACATTAATATACCTACTTTTGCGTTCAGGCTGTTTCTMATGGTATTAGAGGGCTATTTCTATGCGTTTTCAGTTGTGCGTCCTTACTCAGCATCGACAGGAGCGCTCCAAACAAAACAATGACTAAATTGACAACTCGTAAATAGAATGAAATAAAACAAAACTTGTTTCTCACAAGTGTTGCAGCATAGGTTGTGCGCTCTGCAAACAAAATGTCCYCTCCTACAATGAGAACGGTAAAAGACTGGAATAATATGTTGAATGCATTAACAGAAATTACCATAACAAAACAAACATTGTGGATTAGGAATTAACGGTAAATGTACAACTGGTGATGTATGTAAAGTGGAATTGATAGACACTAACAATCAAATGCAAACAATTCACACAATGAAGTTATGAAACAAGGAATGTGCACAAATTGGCCCGAAGAGAGCACATTCTAGAGAAGTGCGTTGTGCATCTGGGTACTGCATGGTTAATCTGATGTCTGCATTGGCCGTGCAGCATTTATGGTGATAAGCCTCAGCAGAAATCAGGGCATTCATACTTCTTGTGCTTCGCTGAGCAGTGCAAAGCTGTGCTGAAGGAAGTTGTCAAGGAAGTGAGTTTTTGTGTTTTCTACAGGATGTACCGCCCCCACCTACAGTCAACCAATCATGTCTATACAGAGCCCTCCGCATTGTTGTAACAGTTGGGAGGAGCATGGCGATGCGGTATGGAGCTCGATTTGGTCTCTGGAGGCTCCGCAATTGCGTCCCACCCTCCATATGGAGCCTGCGACCACATTTTCAGATCAAGCATAAATTGTCTTTTAGTCTAGGCCTCCGCAATGGATTAGTTCACTGAGATGGGCGCATATATATATGTTAATGTTCTAAATGACTATTATGGCTGATTTTTAATGGAAGGCCAGCGTCCTGGAGTCTCCTCTTCACTGTTGACGTTGAGACTGCTGTTTTGTGGGTACTATTTAATGAAGCTGCCAGTTGAGGACTGTTTCTCAAACGAGATACTCTAATGTACTTGTCCTCTTGCTCAGTTGTGCAACGGAGCCTCCCACTCCTGTGCTGTTCTGTGAAGGGAGTAGTAACACAGTTTTGTACGAGATCTTCAGTTTCTTGGCAATTTCTCGCATGAATAGCCTTTGTTCTGAGAAATGGACTGACGAGTTTCAGAAGAAAGGTCTTTGTTTCTGGCCATTTTGAGCCTGTAATCAAACCCACAAATGCTGATGCTCCAGATACTCAACTAGTCTAAAGAAGGCCTGTTTTATTGCTTCTTTATTCAGAACAAAAGTTTTCAGCTGTGCTAACATAATTGCAAAAGGGTTTTCTAATGATAAACTTGGATTAGCTAACACAACGTGCCATTGAACACAGGCATGATGGTTGCTGATATGGGCCTCTGTACGCCTATGGAGATATTCCATAAAAAATCTGCATTGTCCAGCTACAATAGTTGTTTACAACATTAGCCATGTCTACTCTGTATTTCTGATCATATTGATATTATACTTAATTGGCGAAAAAAAATGCTTTTCTTTCAAAAACAAGGACTAAGTGACCCAAAACTTTTGAACGGTAGTGTCTGTCTGTGTGTCTGTCTGTGTGTCTGAAGTTTTAGAACACCTACTCATTCKAGGGTTTTTCTTTATTTTTACTATTTTCTACATTGTAAATAATGATGAAGACATCAAAACTATGAAGTAACACATATGGAATCATATAGTAACCAAAAAAGTGTTAGACAAATCCAAATATATTTGAGATTCTTCAAATAGCCACCCTTTGCCTTGATGACAGCTTTGCACGCACTTGTCATTCTCTCAACCAGCTTCACCTGGACTGCTTTTCCAACAGTCTTGAAGGAGTTCCCACAMATATGCTGAGCACTTGTTGGCTTCTTTTCCTTGACTCTGAGGTCCGACTCATCTCAAACCATCTCATATTTGGTTTGGGACTCAATGAAAACAACAGTAGCTGTAATAAATGTATACTGCACGATTTTATTTTTCACATAAGGATATATCAAGTTCTGATTATTACCCATTTGTACACCAAGAGCGACATTTTGCAAAAGCAAATGGCAGTGAGCCAACCAACCATAACATTTCAAATAGACCGGATGGAAGGCATATTATCCAATCAGCCCAAAATGTCATCATCTCTTGAACATTTCTAAACACCAAATTTGTAAYAACATTTACAGTGCATTCGGAAAGTATTCAGACCCCTTGACGTTTTCCACATTTTGTTACGTTACAGCCTTATTCTAAAATGGATTAAATTGTTTTCCCCCTCATCAATCTACACACAATACCCCATAATGACAAAGCAAGAACAGGTTTTTAGAAATGTTTTACAAATTTGTAAAAAAAATAATAATAATAATTTACATAAGTTTTCAGACCCTTTACTCAGTACTTTGTTGAAGCGCCTTTGGAAGTGATTACAGCCTTGAGTCTTCTTGGGTATGACGCTACAAGCTTGGCACACCTGTATTTGGGGAATTTCTCCCATTCTTCTCTGCAGATCCTCTCAAGTTCTGTCAGGTTGGATGGGGAGCATCGCTGCACAGTTATTTTCAGGTCTCTTCAGAGATGTTCGATCGGGTTTAAGTCCGGGCTCCGGCTAGGCCACTCAAGGACATTCAGAGACTTGTCCCTAAGCCACTCCTGCATTGTCTTGGCTGTGTGCTTAGGGACAAAATGTGGAAAAAGTCAAGGGCCTGAGTACTTTCCGAATGCACTGTAGAAAAATTCAATATCATGTACTAAACTGCACCAGTGTGTTTTTTAGTATTTTCTTGTTGTAAACCTAAGGAGCCTATAAAACGTCTGATAGAAGTGGATTGCTTAGTTCATGGCTGCAGAGGGATATTATGTGAATAGTCATTGACCTCCGATGAAAGGTCTAATGCAGATAATGTACACTGTGTTATAGCATTTCATGCATATCATAATTGCCCTTTCCCAACACAATAGATGAATTCAAGTCAGTGTGCTGCAGCCTGCCTAGTGTCCTTTTGTCCAGGATGGTTACCATAGAAATAATTACTAAAACGGACATTCATTCAAGTCGATGTTCTGTGATGGGTAGTAATTATATTTCTATACTATGCTGTCAACGCCACAGGGCAGACAGACAACACATAAACACGGGGGGGAGGGGGTCCTTTATTGGTTGTCATAGCGACTTAACCCCCCCCCCCTTTCTAAGATTGTATGTATTTATTGGGAAAACATGCAGTGGAAGGCAGAGATTTGTGTTCATTTGTTGTGCTGACTTCAGGAATGGATGTCTGGTTTTGGGGAACAATTAAAATGTACAGCATATTCCCCGATTCACAATGGTGTTATTTCTTATTGGAATATTCTTGTTCTCATTGTCACAACTAAGATCATTATTTCCCATTATTTCATTTTGAGAGATGCTGCCGCCTACTGTAAAATGATTCCCTAGCCTTAGCCCCCTGTCGCATAAAACAATAGGACATTTGGCCCATGGACAGAGTAGATAGAAACTGTCTGGTACAGTGGTGCAGGCTGTTGATTGAGTCTGGAGGTGCATAGTTCTTCTTTGTCAGGTCTTTTATAGGTTTTGATTCTGAATGGTGCTGAGCATCAACACATTGTCCCTCCTCAGCCTTCTGCAGAATTCTGTCTTTTGCCGTCTCTTTGTTGCCCTGACAACCAGCTTGTGCTCGGCATACGCTTCCGACGACGAGTCAGTGACGCTATGCTGATTATTTAATATCGCACAAATGTCGGCCGTACACCCCCCCCCCCCCCAAAACAACAAGACAATATGTCTGCCTACCAGATCAATTC
>NC_036860.1:64954914-64971587 GCF_002910315.2 Salvelinus sp. IW2-2015
TCATTGTCCCTGTTGAGGCTAAGGTGTACCTTCCAATCTGAGGTCCTGAGCGCTCTGGATCAGGTTTTCATCAGGATCTCTGTACTTGCTCTCCGTTTTCACTTTCCCTCGATCCTGACTAATCTCCCAGTCTTTGCCACTAAAACATCCCCAACAGCATAGATGCTGCCACCACCATGCTTCACCGTAGGGATGGTGCCAGGTTTCCTCCAGACGTGACGCTTGGCATTCAGGCCAAAGAGTTCAATCTTGGTTTTCATCAGACTGAGAGTCTTTTATGGTACCTTTGGCAAACCCAAGCATGTGCTTTTACTGAAGAGTGCTTCCGTCTTACCACTCTACCATAAAGGCCTGATTGTGGAGTGTTGCAGAGACTGTTTCTCTGGATGGCACCCATCTCCACAAGGAACTCTGAGCTCTGTCAGTGACCATCGGGTTCTTGGTCACCTCCCTTACCAAGGCCTTCTCCCCCGATTGCTCAGTTTGGCGGGCAGCCGCTCTAGGAAGAGTCTTGGTGGGTTCTAAACTTCTCCCATTTAAGAAGGGGAGGCCACTGTGTTCTGTGGGGACCTTCAATGCTGCAGAAATGTTTTGGTACCCTTCCTGTTTTTGCTTTGTCTTAGGGGTATTGTGTGTGTAGATTTTATTATTTATAATTAATTCCATTTTAGAATAAGGCTGTAACAAAATGTGGAAAAAGTCAAGGGCCTGAGTACTTTCCGAATGCACTGTTAGAAAACATTCAATATCATGTAAAACTGCACCAGTGTGTTTTTTAGTATTTTCTTGTTGTAAACCTAAGGAGCCTATAAACGTCTTGATAGAAGTGGATTGCTTAGTTCATGGTGCAGAGGGATATTATGTGAATAGTCATTGACCTCCGATGAAAGGTCTAATGCAGATAATGTACACTGTGTTATAGCATTTCATGCATATCATAATTGCCCTTTCCCAACACAATAGATGAATTCAAGTCAGTGTGCTGCAGCCTGCCTAGTTTCCTTTTGTCCAGGATGGTTACCATAGAATATAATTACTAAAACGGACATTCATCAAGTCGATGTTTCTGTGATGGGTAGTAATTATATTTCTATACTATGCTGTCAACGCCACACGGGCAGACAGACACACACATAACACGGGGGGAGGGGGTCCTTTATTGGTTGTCATAGCGACTTAACCCCCCCCCCCTTCTTAAGATTGTATGTATTTATTGGGAAAACATGCAGTGGAAGGCAGAGATTGTGTTCATTTTGGTGCTGACTTCAGGAATGGATGTCTGGTTTTGGGGAGACAAATTAAAATGTACAGCATATTCCCCGATTCACAATGGTGTTATTTCTTATTGGAATATTCTTGTTCTCATTGTCACAACTAAGATCCATTATTTCCCATTATTTCATTTTGAGAGATGCTGCCCCTACTGTAAAATGATTCCCTAGCCTTAGCCCCCCGGTCGCATAAACAACTAGGACATTTGGCCCATGGACAGAGTAGATAGAAACCTGTCTGGTACAGTGGTGCAGAGCTGTTGATTGAGTCTGGAGGTGCAGTAGTTCTTCTTTGTTCAGGTCTTTTATAGGTTTTTTGATTCTGAATGGTGCTGAGAGTGTGTATTTTTCAGATGCAAGAGGGCCAGATGCTGTTTGACTATCCCAAAGCTGTTTTACCCTTCTCAAGAGGAAAAACCCCAAAACAAAAATAGCTGCCTATCTGACAGATCGATTTGTGTCTTTTATTTTTCAGATGGAAGATGGCCACACACTGTATGACTACAACGTGGGTCTGAACGATATCGTCCAGCTGCTTATCCGTTCCCAAGCGGGGGACACTACAGACAGTCCTCTCATCTCTCCCTCCGTCATCTCCCCTGTCGTCAGCCCCAAGGAGTGTGACACAATGCCCCCCACCACTCCCAACACTACGACTGGTGCAGCTACCACCCCCTCTAAACCTACCACCGTGGCCCCAACACTTACCCCCAAACCCASCACAGTCAACAACAACACAYCCACCACTGGCAACACCAGTACTACCACCAACATCAGTACAACTACCAGTAAGAAAACGATTAACACCAGCGATCCCAATAACAACGCAGACGAGTCTTCTTCTGGTCCACCGGCACCGCTGGAGAAGCACGACAACCAGCCATCAACCTCTGCACGTCCCTTCCTCATAGACGCGGGAATTGGGGTGTTCAAGGTAAAAGAGAAATAACTTGCTGGACTGTGGTACAATTTTATCTCAGGTTGATTCATTTGTGGTTTGTGTACGAAAGGCTGTGGGATTATATGCTATAGAATATAATTAAGCAAAAAGGCCCGGGGGGGGGTGGGTTTGGACACAATGTGTCGTGCCTGGATAGAGCCCTTTGCTGTGGTATATTGGTCAAACCCCTGAGGTGCCTTATTGCTATTATAAACTGATTACCAACGTAAAAATTGTCATACCCTTGGAATACGGTTTGATATACCATGGCTTTCAGCCAATCAGCATTCAGGGCTCGAACCACCCAGTTTATAAAGTCTGATTTACCACAACTTTCAGCCAATCAGCATTCAGGGCTCGAACCACCCAGTTTATAAAGTCTGATTTACCACAACTTTCAGCCAATCAGGAGCCAAACTACCTAGTTTATAATATAGAACAGGGGATCCCAAACCTTTTTTGCTCAGGCCCCCCTTCCAGCATTGGGGAACATCCCACGCTCCCCCTGCACATGCCATGTCTTTTTCTATGGGCACAAGCACTGTTCATGACACAAACTGTTCACACCCCTCTTGTTAGTTGGGGAAACATTTGACAGGTTTAAAGCTTATTTTCTTGCATTTCTATACATTGTGCCATGACTAATGTGTGTTCATGTGATATATTTGAGAGACTCAAACATTACAACAAAATCTATGGGCTAAAAACACTTTAGCTGACATGTGCTAGTTGATCTGGACAAGTTATAGATGCCTATAAGAGGAACTGTTATAAGTTATAGATATGACAAGAGCAACTGATGATCCACTACCCAATTTCGAAATTACACCTTGTGCATTCTACTATTACAACTTTCAATAGTAAGTTGAAAGCCGGACTGAGTTTCTTTTAAAAAAGTTTTTGGGGGGAGACCCCGCGCCTCCCCTGCTAATCCCTCACACCCCACCGTTTGGGAACCACTGATGTAGAATAATATTCTGTTAATTTAGTAATGGATGAGAACCAGCTGAGTGACACCCAACAGTATGCTTGTGTCTGGAAGTGTTTCACGCCTGCCTTTCTGCATTCACAACTCTGCTATAGCTCAGCTGGTTAGAGAGAGAGCATTCACAACTCTACTATACTCAGCTGGTTTAGAGAAGCATTCACACTCACTATACTCAGCTGGTTTAGAGAAGAGAGGCATTCACAACTCTACTATAACTCAGCTGGTTAGAGAGAGAGAGCATTCACAACTCTACTATAACTCAGCTGTTAGAGAGAGAGCATTCACAACTCTACTATAACTCAGTGGTTAGAGAGAGAGCATTCACAAACTCTACTATAACTCAGTTGGTTATGAGAGAGAGCATTCACAACTCTACTATAACTCAGCTGGTTAGAGAGAGAGAGCATTCACAATTTAGGAGATACTGAAATATGTTTTGTCATTCATTTCCTTGATGGCACTTGTACATCAGCAGCAGGTCATGCGGCCTCATTTCGCCACCTTTTCCCCTTTGCATTGCTGTGGTTTTGGCCCACGTGCCTGTGGTAGTTTGATTTGGCAGCCTTGTCTCAACTCCCTCAGCGTTCTGAGCTCCATCTCCATAGTGACCGGCCGACCCAGACACTCAGGGCTCAGGAGTGTTGAGCTACTGTAGCAGGTCCAGTGGTGTGGGTGCCAGTCAGGGGTCTGTCAGGCTGACTGACATGGGTGGTGTGGGTGGTGTGGGTTCTTATATCTGTCCTATTTCACGTGTGAATTGGAAATGTTTTTGTTTTTTTGCATATCCCAACTCTCCTCGAGTCACCCTTGGAGAATGGGGTCACAGCCAGGGGAGGTTGATATATTGTTCTGGGTCCTTATTCACAAAGCGTCTCAGAGTAGGAGTTATGCTATAGGATCAGTGTAGCCTTTTAGATCATAATGAATAGGATTTTATATGGACGTTGGGTGGGGGGCGTCATACATCGGCACTACTGTTCTGATAAGCATTTTGAATACTGGCCCTGTACTCAAGTCTCCCTGTTGAGGGATGTCTGGATGGGAATGTACCTCGTCTTTTACCMCATGGTATGTTGCTCTACAGATTTWATCTCCCCCTAGGCCTAGAATCAGATATCAGATTCTAGGAACCATATTACCATGGTAATATGGTGCTAGAAATTTCTCTTGGTATTTGTATTATTCATACTCACTTACAGTAAATGGTAGAGCTGCTACGTTTTGATAGACATGTCCTGTTCACAGTTAACACCAAAGCCAAGCTGCAGGGGAGCGTGGGCCTAAAGATGCCATGCAGACCCAAGCTAAGAGACACACTATACCCAGAGCCCAGCCCTGAGAGAGGGCCTGCTGCTGGCGAACCACAGCGGCTGTAAAAGATATGTGCTGGAACATGGACAGGACAGTCTCTTGGCTCAATGCTTATAGCGCCATCAAGGAGATGACTGCAGCTGTGTTTTCAGTTCCAAAAGTATTTGGACACCTGCTCGTCGAACATCTCATTCCAAAATCATAGGCATTCATATGGAGTTGGTCCCCCATTTTTGTTTCTATAACAGCCTCCACTCTTCTGGGAAGGCTTTCCACTAGATGTTGGAACATTGCTGCGGGGACTTGCTTCCATTCAGCCACAAGAGTATTAGTGAGGTCTGGCACTGATGTTGGATCAATTAGGCCTGGCTCACAGTCGGCGTTCCAATTCATCCCAAAGGTGTTCGATGGGGTTGAGGTCAGGGCTCTGTGCAGGCCAGTCACGTTCTTCCACACCGATCTCAACAAACCAAAAATAAGAGGTAGGTAGGTAAACAGGGAGTAGCAGCAGTGTAAAAACAAAGGGTGGGGGTGGTGTCAATGCAAATAGTCTGGGTGGCCATTTGATTAATTGTTCAGCAGTCTTATGGCTTGGATATAGAGGCTGATAAGGAGCCTTTTGGACCTAGACTTAGATGTCATTGTATGCTGTAMTGTTACGATTTCCATTCACTGGAACTAAGGGGCCCGAACCATGAAAAACAGCTCCAGACCATTATTCCTCCGCCACCAAACTTTACAGTTGACACTATGCATTCGAGCAGGTAGCGTTCTCCTGGCATCCGCCAAAACCCAGATTAGTCCGTCGYACTGCCAAATGGTGAAGCATGATTCATCCCTCCCGAGAACGCATTTCCACTGTTCCAGAGTCCAATGGCGGCGAGCTTTACACCACTCTGCACGGCCATGGAAACCAATTTCATGAAGCTCCCGGCTAACAGTCATTGTGCTGACGTTGATTCCAGAGTCAGTTTGGAACTCGGTAGTGAGTGTTGCAACCGAGGACAGACAATTTTTACGTGCCATGAGCTTCACCACTCGGCGGTCCCGTTCTGTGAACTTGTGTGGCCCACCATTTCGTGGCTGAGCCGTTGTTGCTCCTAGATGTTTCCACTTCACAATAACAGCACTTACAGTTGACCGGGGCAGCTCTAGCAGGGCAGAAATTTGCTGAAACTGACTTGTTGGAAAGGTGACATCCTATGACAGTGCCACTTTGAAAGCCACTGAGCTCTTCAGTAAGGCCATTCTYRTGCCAATGTTTGTCTATGGAGATTGCATGGCAGTGTGCTTGATTTTATACACCTGTCAGCAACGGGTGTGGCTGAAATAGCCAAATCGACTAAATTGAAAGGGTGTCCACAAACTTTTGGCATTGTAGTGTACTAACAGGATTACTTAAACACTCAAATGTACCATTGTGCATTCTGACTCACTGTCTGATAAATGGCATATTTTATTATATTATGACTAATGATGGAGATAACTAAGGAGATGACTGACCAGCAAACAGGTTTACTCATAAAACTGACGAGGTAAGCACACCCACACATAATGAACAGGAAGTAGTATATGTATTGTATGTACGTAGTGTGAACAGGGAGTAGTAGCTCTATGTAAACTTAATGTGAACAGAAAACACCAAAAATCTGCTTAACTTTGATACTGCTTTGATACTGAGACGGWGTACAGTAGTAGTGATTTCAAGTTCCTCTGAAAGCTAACATTTGTATTAGTTTGTTCATGATCAATTGTTGCAGGTTCAGGGTACCGGTATTATTGATGTGCTACTGTTTTTGGTGAGATTTGTAGGTTAAGATTTAAATGTACTCAAACCCAGTAAGTAAGGTCTATTGTAGTGTTGTGGTGTCTCCCTTGTAGTGATGTGTGTTTTCCTATATTTTTATTTTTAATCCCAGCCCCCTGCAAGAGGCCTTTTGCGTTTTGGTAGGCCGTCATTGTAAGTAAGAATTTGTTCTTAACTGACTTGCCTAGTTAAATAAATATAATAAAAAATTGGCGTGTGGCCCAGAGGATGTCCCTGTCAATTAGCAGACCCCATTGGCCTGTAGAGATGAACATGTCTGCTTTCACTATCCGTCTCTCCTGGAGCTGATGACAGGACCACATGAAAACAGCAGCCTGACGGAAGGCTCTGTCTGATTCTCATGTAGATGTGAATTCATATGGAAAGGTACAAGCTTTGTCCTTTTATAAACAGGCTGGTGGGTTTTGGAGTCTAGAGTTTGAGTCGATTCCATTTAAATTCAGGAATTTGATTTACTTCCTGAATTGAAATGGACTTGGCCCCCAAAAACCCCACTGTCCCTCCCAGCCTAACCCTAACTCGGCTCTTTAATTCAAGGACTTTACAACGATGTCTGGTCATTTATATTCTGCATCTGTACAAGGCTGAGATCTGGATTGATGGTCTCTTGATGCGTCCTCGGTTTGTGTTATGATGCGTAACATTGTTAGCTAATAGAGTTAGCCGCTCAGGATGATGTCACTGTTCTGGAATGTTCATCAGTTCTGGAATCTTCATCCGTGAGTTCTTCAGTGAGTGTTTGTTGAGAGGCAAAGGGGGGACAGAGAACCTCCATCCACTGTAGCCATGATACACATTGTAAACATTGCTATGCTCAGAGGTCCCAGACAGCCTGTTGTTGGCCTTGCCCCTTCCTGTCTCCTAGCTCTGCTATGCATGTGAGCTGCTCACGTCCCGTATACTGAGGCAAGGGCGGTGCATTTATAGCATAGTCAATGGTGTTTAGCTAACACACTGGAGACCGCGTGTCTCTCATTTTGTTGCTAATCATTAACTTTTTCTCTCATCAAAACCTTCCATTGCCCAAGTAACTGAGGATTCTTTTCCGCCACTTTGTTTGTTCATGATGTCAACAAAAGTAAAAAGGCTTTGAACTTATAAGAAGACCTTTTAACATTTCATCACTATCCTTGAAATGTCCCATGAGTCTTTTGCTTTGTTTACCCACAAACCTGTTATTGCTTTCATCAGTACTCAAAGCCAGCTGCACTCTGCACATCCATTAATTTTAATTGTACGTGTGCATTTTATTCATAGTTGAAAGGTAAGCTRAATTTTCTGTTATTTTTCCCCTTTCAGATAAACGAGTTGGTGGACTGCAGGGACATAAGCATCGGTGCCTGGTTTGAAGCCTGCATTGACAACGTGTCACGCAGCCCAAAGGGACAGAACAGCACCAGTAAAGCTCCTACYGCAGGGAAGGTTGGCAGGCCTAGCAAAAGGACTAACGGCAAGCTTGAGACAGAGCCGGGCCAAGGCCAAAGCCACCTCTCCTCCTCAGACAATAATAATGGGAATAATTGTTCTGTGTTGAACTCTGCCAGTATTGGGCCAGGGGCTGGGCCCTCCACCTCTCAAACAGACTCTACTGCCACAGACAAAGAGAAGGAGGATGTGACGTACCACATCAGATATGATGAGTAAGTTGTCAGTGCTTTCTGACCTACTAGGCTTGCTATCGCAGATTCATATTTTCCTTTTTTGTTTGCTCACGGTTTTAGAAAAGTTTAATTCAGTTTGGTGGGATTAACCAACTGTGAGTGGTGATGGATCCTACCAGGTAAGTAAGGACTGTGTAGGCTGGGGTGCTTGGGAGTTCAGGAGGTGGTGAGATTGCATGCTATATATGAATGAATGAATACATGAATGATCTAAGCCATAAAAAAGGCTGTATAACACGATATGCACTTACAGTATGTAGTGCTGCACCATTAGATACGAAGGAGGAGAGATTACATGCCATATAAATCCCCGTATATCTACCATGACACTTKTTGATGTAGTGCTACACCATTGGAGTTGATTTACAATAGCCCCACCCTCTCATTTGACCTTTAACCCAGGAAACAAAAGCTCAGGCACTAATAGAAGAGAATACTATTTCCCCGATAGCCTTGGTGAGTCAGTCAAATGGAAATCGATGTGCAACAGGAAGTCATTTCCTGTCTCAGAGATCCATTAGAAAAAGGAATAAAAACAATTTGTCTGCAGCGTTGATCCTATGTTTTTAGGACTGACGCATAACTTTCATTTACACACAGTTGCTAGGCGGAGAGTAACAGCCAGATGAAATGGACAAGAAATAGAAATATTTCTAAATTCTAGAAATATAGTTAAATTCTGGATACATCCTGTCAGTTTGGAAATCTGAGATGTTGAATTGCATTTTTACTATATTTACACAACTTCCAACTTCTCTAAAAACAACATTGTCAGTAGTTGGTGTTTTGAACAAAAACTGGGCCAATGTGTTCAGTTTTACATGCAATCAAAGTAGGGAACATCTGCAACATATTAATGCAAATTATTTATTTTTTTAACTCACGCAATTTAAGCAGAAATTGCCCTACATCCTGCTGGATGGTGAAAGTTCCCCTGTAGGGATGTTGGGGATGTGAACCCACAACCCTTGGGTTCAGAGGGAACAGGAAAGGGGGTCAGGTTGGAGCAGCTTGTTTAAAACCACAGCCCCTGATTTATCCCTCCCTGCCTGCAGCTTATAAGGGAATGTAGAATAGGGTGGTGGAGGGGGTAGCTGCTAAATAGAATTTGGAGTCATCTTTTTCTGGTGAATCCGTTCAGAAGGAGCCGTTTCCATGGTAACCGCGGAGTTCTCGGGAGCGTTACTTTAACCGCCTCATCTCCACATTCTAATTGCTGCCTAAAATTGAGTGGCACATCTAGCATGTCACATGGAGAGGTACAGGAGGCTCGTTGCTGTGTGAACCACATACACCACTGCTGTTGTCGAGGAGCTATCAATCTCTTCAGCCATTGGSCATATTTCAACATGATCAGTGTTTGACTTGGACAGGAGCTCACCGACGCTGACTACRYYCACCTCACATTTTCTACTGCTTGAGCTCCTGTTCCTCTTATAGAATATTAGTTCAAAAGTATTGTGGAGCTCCTGAACCAAAATATACACAGTACTGACACCCAAAATGAGTACCNACGATATTGGTTTTCACATATCTCCTCTACATGCTGTACATGAGATCTGTCTGGTTGTCTACTTACAATGGTGATCACAGTCTCTCCAGTCAACAGTCTAAATTCCACAATCTAAAACCCAAAACACATTCTAGAATCCTTGCTTCCTGCTCCTCCCAGGTCCCGTGTACAGTATGAGGGCTGTCTCTTATACACATCTAGATGTGTATAAGAGACAGGGAGCTCACCGGAGCTGAGTATCGTCACCTCAAATTTCTACTGTTTGAGCTCCTGTTCCTCTTATAGAATATTAGTTCAAAAGTATTGTGGAGCTCCTGAACCAAAATATACACAGTACTGACACCCAAAATGAGTACCGACGTTTATTTTCAGTCCAAGCCAAGCACTGAGTATGACGATTGCAAATGACAACAATGCATATTTCAAATGACTCCAAGCAGCTTCTCTCTCTGGCTCTGATTGGTAAACGGCACAATCTACCTTCCCAGGTTTTTACTGTTTGTTAGAGCGCGGAGCGGAGGGTTTTTCTCTTCTCCTTTGTGTACGTTGTGGTTAGGCAAGGCTTCTCAKGGTTCTTGCTGTATAATTTGATGCAGAAAAACAGCCTGTTTCACATTGAAATCTCKAACTAATTTCCATCAAAACTGTTGCCTCCAAGATAAAGAATCCTCTGCGTTTTTGTTGTTGCCTGTTTTTCTTTACTAACAAGCATCTCAGATCTGGCTTATGGTCAGTCTAGTATTTGGCCCAACCAATGCATGTACATCCATCCAGCCAGAAGAAAAACCTGGATAGCATAAATAATACAATTATCAGATGACATGGTTATATAAAAAAGATCAGAAGGCATATATTGCCCCAGAGACCATGCTATTTCACTATTGTGGCAGTTACCCCCCCCCCCCCCCTTTCTAATTTAGCTGCATGGATTAAACCTGGTACTTAAATGTAACAGATCTAATTCAGTGTATTTTRATTCAGTGTATTTCACTATTGCTAAAGGCAGACTGAGACCAAATGCCTGCAGGTCCATTGAATGATAAAATAATACCGCTGTTACAACACACTTGGCAACCTTGTATTGCGTGAATAGATCCAACCAGGACTGCCTGCCTGCTAGTAAATGACTCCCCCACTGTCCTCTCAATGCACTTCACTCCACTTATCCTCCCTCTTGTTTTCAGATTAAATGTGATTAAACAGATCTTAATTTTCTTTTTTTTCTGTTTCCATTAAACAAATTTAACAGAGAGGTTAACAGAATGTGATCATTTCACCCGTGATGCTACCATGGAGTAATTATACTCAACTAAGAACAGCCGTGTTTGTGTGTGTGTGTGTGTGTGTCTCCTCATCTGAACACAGAGACCCTATCAACCTGCAGCCATGGACCCAACAAAACGATATTGGTTTTCACATATCTCCTCTACATGCTGTACATGAGATCTGTCTGGTGTGTCTACTTACAATGGTGATCACAGTCTCTCCAGTCAACAGTCTAAATTCCACAATCTAAAACCCAAAACACATTCTAGAATCCTTGCTCCTGCTCCTCCAGGTCCCGTGTACAGTATGAGGGTCTGTGTGGCCCATGTTGGGGTGGACCACCAGTGCTGAACACTGACTTCTGTTCTGTTCTCCCCCTACGAGCCTCCTGTTACCCTCCCAGTGTCCCAGCACATTGACTTCTGTTCTGTTCTCCCCCTACGGAGCCTCCTGTTACCCTCCCAGTGTCCCAGCACATTGACTTCTGTTCTGTTCTCCCCCTACAGAGCCTCCTGTTACCCTCCCAGTGTCCCAGCACATTGACTTCTGTTCTGTTCTTCCCTACGGAGCCTCCTGTTACCCTCCCAGTGTCCCAGCACATTGACTTCTGTTCTGTTCTCCCCCTACGGAGCCTCCTGTTACCCTTCAGTGTCCCAGCACATTGACTTCTGTTCTCCCCTACGGAGCCTCCTGTTACCCTCCCAGTGTCCCAGCACATTGACTTCTGTTCTGTTCTCCCCCTACGGAGCCTCCTGTTACCCTCCCAGTGTCCCAGCACATTGACTTCTGTTCTCCCCCTACAGAGCCTCTGTAATCCCCGCCACCCAAAAAAGGAAATCCGTGCCTCTAGCCTGCTACCCTCACACAGTGTCCCAGCACACTGACGACTTGAAGCCATTACTGTGCCCAAGCATTCTTCTCTAGTGTCTACTCACCTATACACTAGTCATGCTGATGGACTGAATTGTAAAATGCATTCTAGTAGAATGCATAAATGACTTGCATTGACAGGACACATTAGCATACATGTGTTAGGCAGTGGGGGCCCGGTGCACTCCCTCTCTCTCACACACAGAAACACACACATGAACACACACACATGAACATACACACACATGTAGAGGGTATTGCTGTGAACCATATGCTGGTCTTTCTCTCTCCCTCTGTGTAAAGCGTTGGCCCGGGGGCTATAGAGGGTGTGTGTGTGTGGGGAACCACGGTTTGATATTCAGGACATGAACATGATTGTGCAGGAAGCACATGCAGGGAGAGAGAATGTGAGGGACGATCAGACTGAGGAGGTTGTGTCTGAAACGGCACCCTATTCCCTATATAGTGCACTACTTTAGACCAGAGCCCTATGGCACCCTATTCCCTATATACTGCACTACTTTAGACCAGAGCCCTATGGCACCCTATTCCCTATATACRGCACTACTTTAGTCCAAAGCCCTAATGCAGGTCCACTTCTATCTAGGTTTCATAGTACAGCCAGTGGCAGCTAAGCCTCCTCCCCATGCTAATGTGTGTTGTAGCATCCATTCAATGGTCAAATGTAGGTCTAAATAACAGTCTTCCTGCTGTCAGGATTCCATCACCCCACTACTGTCACATTTATATGATGGAGGATGGGCTGAGAAGATTAGCACAGAAACCACTGTAATTGTATTTCAGCAGAGTGTTAAAGATTTTAAGATGCATCTGTCTAGTCCGTGTGTTACTAACTCAAATGAGATGGTCAGACAGATGCATGAGAAGGTCAGAGGAAAGCTCTGTGATTTGTGACACTGCAGTGTGTGTGTGTGTGTGAGAAAAGCATTGTGTTAAGCAGACGTAGGTGAGCTAGTCTCCAGCTTTCACACCGTCCCTTTGAAACGGTAGATCCCCTTGTTGTCTCTTCTCTCCTGATCTCCGCCACAGAGATCCTATGTTTATACATCAGACATTCTTTTGATGTAAANCTATGTTTATACATCAGACATTCTTTTGATGTAAAACTCTGATAACCTGGGGGATGTGGGGAATAGGGAGGGATGTATTTGAAACATATATATATATACATATACAGTATAGCCTACACTTGCATAATTTACTCTTTTATTATGGCGATACATACTTGACAAACTCTTTCTATATCTCTAAGCCTGTCGAATCCCAGTTCACAGTGCATATTATATTTGCTATCTGAGTGCCTGCATGTGTGAAATATCAATTTATCCAAAGAGGTGAACATGGACCCAGTTTTCCTTGCATGAAAAAGATTAGTGACTACCCAAGGAGACCCCAAATACAGGGGTGAGACCCCAAATACAGGGGTGAGACCCCAAATACAGGGGTGTAGTGATGCCGTAGTGGAGGTGAACGGCGCTCCCTCACTTTCTTTTCTTTTCAATTTGAGAATACACTGAGCTGGTAAAAATATTTCTGGAAAATTGAAGTCTGATACATTTTAAATTATATTTAATTACCGCTAAAGTTCCATGAAAACGATCGAATGACAAACTAAATTAATATGTAGGCTATAGCAGCATATAGGGAAGAAACCACCATTTACCAACCTGTCTTCCCCCCCTCTCTCTCTCTCTAGTGGTGGTGCAAATTAGGAATAAACTGTAGGCGTGTGCAGAGGTCCGTCGGTCGGAGGCTTGACCACTTTGAACTGCCACAGACAGAACTTCTGAGGTTGACTTGGGGCTCATGTACCACGTACTTGAACTCACCCTACTGTCCGAGTGCTTAACTTACAGTAACATACCACCTATATTGTGTATGCAGAGAAATGTGATCCACCACATGAACCTTGTCATCACACTAACGTGATCTAGGATCCAAATTATTGTGTCTCTGCCTTGATGTTCATAAAACTCCACGGACCCTTCCAGAACGATATGTTGACCACTTGGTTASGGTGAGGTCCTTTCAGCGCCACAATTTTGAAGGGCGCTCAAATCGCTTAAAATAACCCTTATCAAGATCTGTTGCCTAACCCTAATAGTCGTACTCATCTTATTATTATTATAAATAGAAGATTATCACTTCTCACAATGGTGCTCATCTCTCTCTCGGAGGACCTGAGCCCTAGGACCATGCCTCAGGACTACCTGGCATGATGACTCCTTGCTGTCCCCAGTCCACCTGGCCGTGCTGCTGCTCCAGTTTCAACTGTTCTGCCTGCGGCTATGGAACACTGACCTGTTCACCGGACGTGCTACCTGTCCCAGACCTGCTGTTTTCAACTCTCTAGAGACCGCAGTAGAGATACTCTTAATGATCGGCTATGAAAAGCCAACTGACATTTACTCCTGAGYTGCTGACTTGCTGCACCCTCGACAACTACTGTGATTTTTATTATTTGACCATGCTGGTCATTTATGAACATTTGAACATCTTGGCCATGTTCTGTTATAATCTCCACCCGGCACAGCCAGAAGAGGACTGGCCACCCCTCATAGCCTGGTTCCTCTCTAGGTTTCTTCCTAGGTTCTGGCCTTTCTAGGGAGTTTTTCCTAGCCACCCTGCTTCTACACCTGCATTGCTTGCTGTTTGGGGTTTTAGGCTGGGTTTCTGTACAGCACTTTGAGATATCAGCTGATGTAAGAAGGGCTATATAAATACATTTGATTTGATTGAGTCAATTTAAATCAAAGCTGAATGAATGTCTCGCAAGATCACATAATGATTAATAAGTATTTTACATAACAGAATCTAATATAATAGCATATACTGTAGCATAGTAGGCCTATAATATGTTACACCAAATTCACCTCAGTCATTTCTTATCTGAAGCTGAATAGTCAACAACAAAAATCCTGCTCTAAAACCAAACGGCGCATGCCGATAGGCAGGATATGCGCTTTCGTAACAGCTGTCCAGCGATCCCAGTTGATTGGTGTTTGTTCTGACGATGGACACAATGAAGCACATTAGATGTGCAGGATCAACAAGATGTTGACGGCTGTAGATTTGTGATTTGTCGCTTGTATATCAATATCAGACTGGGGATTTTGTAATCAAACATCAACAATTTACAAAAAATTGTACAAAATACAATAAACGTAAGTTCCTGACGATAGACAAAAGGAAATGCATTAGATGTGCAGGACAACAGTATGTTGATGGCTGTAGATTCCTGAMTTGTCTGTTTAGCATTGAAATAACTGTGAATTAGCAGGGTGCTAAAGTGTTAAAGAACGTGATCTGCCGCTTGCATGTCAATATCAGGCTGGGAAGGATTTACATTTGCCATCTCCACCTGTCTGCAAGCATGACCAATAGCATAACACCTTACTGATATGTAAATTCAAACAACCAATAGGAATACATATAAACATTGAAATCTGTATTTCTGCAGTGTCCGGTGGAAAGATAACAACCCTGTTACACTTTAAACAAAATGTGCCTYGAAAAAAGGATATTAGTTAACACCATCTGCTTAAATTCACTCATGAAACAGTAATTCAAGAAGATTTAAATGCATATTCCCATGAAACTTATTGGAGATCAAATGATTGGCTGTTTGGATATTTCACGGGTAAAACGTGAATTATCATTCACAAACGACAGTGATGATGGTCTATTTTGAAATGAGTTATGCCCCTAACTTGGTTTTTGTGTGGGCAAAGGTAGACGTTGCAATTGGAGGATGGATGCATTTTATGCATATTCTATAATGATATTCAATAGGCTACAAATGTGGATTGAAAAATGACGTCATTATATAAAATAAATGTGCTCCCTCGCCTAAAAAAATAGCACTACTGCACAAATAACATATATCTGAAGATTTTTTTGTTGTGATTTTGCTATACAAAAAAATCTATGCAAAAGTGTGGTTTGCGTCACTTAATGTCAGATATTGCATATACGTTACGAACATTTCAAGTGACTATACTTTGCCAAAAAAAAATCATTTTTCATAGAAAATGTACTCGTGTTGACAACTTATGAGCATTTTGCATGCATTGAATTAGGCAAGCTTAAGCCAAGCAGTCCTGTCAATTCCCTTTGAGAGTAATTCATTTAGGAGGTTTACATTCCCATGCTTTACATAATCAATGCATTTTGGGGGAAGATGTTATGTTGTTGAGGAGGAGGAGGATGATGATGATAAAGATAATATTCTTTGCTCTCCCTAGTTACCCTGAGAACGGCGTGGTGGAGATGTGTGGCGGTAACGTGCGGCCGCGTGCGCGGACCCTACTCAGGTGGGACCAGCTCACGGTAGGCCTGGTTGTCATGGTGAACTACAACATAGAGATCCCTGAGGAGAGGGGCTTCTGGTTCGATGCTGAGATTACAGCACTCAATGAGATCTCCAGGACAAACAAGGAGGCCGCATCCAGAATCCTGCTGGGGTAAGAGAGGACATGCTGGGTAAGAAGGACATGCTGGGGTAAGAGAGGACATGCTGGCAAGAGAGGGCATGCTGGGGTAAGGAAGGATGCTGGAAGAGAGACATGCTGGTAAGAGAGGGCACTGGGGTAAGAGAGACATGCTGGGGAAGAAGAGAGGACATGCGGGTAAGAGAGGACATGCTGGGGTAAGAGAGGCATGCTGGGTAAGAGAGACATGCTGGGGTAAGAGAGGACATGCTGGGGTAAGAGAGGACATGCTGGGGTAAGAGAGACATGCTGGGGTAAAGAGAAGGACATGCCTGGGTAAGAGAGGACATGCTGAAGAGGCATGCTGGGGTAAGAAGGACATGTGGGGAAGAGAGGGCATGCTGGGGTAGAGAGGACATGCTGGGGTAAGAGAGGACATGCTGGGGAAAGAGAGGACGGCTGGAGGAAGAGAGGACATGCTGGGTAAGAGAGGACATGCTGGGGTAAGAGAGGACATGCTGGGAGAGAGGACATCGTGGTGAGGGGTAAGAGAGACATGCTGGAAAGAGAGGAC
>NC_036860.1:64971973-64990728 GCF_002910315.2 Salvelinus sp. IW2-2015
AAAACGAGGACATGCTGGGTAAGAGAGACAGGGTAGAGAGGACATGCTGGGGTAAGAGAGGACATGCTGGGGAAAGAGAGGACATGCTGGGTAAGAGAGGGACATGCTGGGGTAAGAGAGGACAAGAGAGGGCATGCTGGGGTAAGAGAGGACATGCTGGGGAAAGAGAGGACATGCTGGGGAAAGAGGACATGCTGGGTAAGAGAGGACATGCGGGTAAGAGAGAGCTGGGGACAAGAGAACTGCTGGGGAAAGAGAGGGCATGCTGGGGTAAGAGAGGACATGCCGGGAAGAGAGAGCGCGGACGAATGCGGGTAAGAGAGGACATGCGGGGTAAGAGAGGACATGCTGGGGTAAGAGAGGAATGCCGGGTAAGAGAGGACATGCCGGGTAAGAGAGGACATGCTGGGGTAAGAGAGGACATGCTGGGGTAAGAGAGGACATGCTGGGGTAAGAGAGAACATGCCGGGTAAGAGAGACATGCGGGGAAAGAGAGGACATGCGGTAAGAAGGACATGCTGGGGTAAGAGAGGACATGCCGGGGTAAGAGAGGACATGCCGGGTAAGAGAGGACATGCCGGGAAAGAGAGGCATGCCGGGGTAAGAAGGACATGCCGGGTAAGAGAGGACATGCCGGGGAAAGAGAGGACATGCCGGGGAAGAGAGGACATGCGGGAAAGAGAGCATGCCGGGGTAAGAGAGGACATGCCGGGGTAAGAGAGGACATGCCGGGGTAAAAGAGGAGACATGCGGGGTAAGAGAGGACATGCCGGGGTAAGAAGAGGACATGCTGGGGTAAGAGAGGACATGCTGGGAAGAGAGGACATGCGGGGTAGAGGAATGCGAAGGAGGACATGCCGGGGTAAGAGAGGACATGCCGGGAAAGAGAGGACATGCCGGGGAAGAGGACATGCGGGAAGAGAGACATGCGGAGACAGCATGGGTAAAGAGAGGCATGCTGGGGGTAAGAGAGGACATGCTGGGGTAAGAGAGGGCATGCTGGCGGGTAAGAGAGGCATGCTGGGAAAGAGAGGACATGCTGGGGTAAGAGAGGGCATGCTGGGGTAAGAGAGACATCTGGAAAAAGGACATGCTGGGTAAGAAGAGGGCATGCTGGGGTAAGAGAGGACATGCTGGGGTAAGAGAGGACATGCTGGGGTAAGAGAGGCATGCGGGGTAAGAGAGGGCATGCTGGGGTAAAGATAGGACAATGCTGGGGAAAGAGAGGACATGCTGTGGGTAAGAGAGGACATGCTGGGGAAAGAGAGGACACATGCTGGGGAAGAGAGACATGCTGGGGAAAGAGAGGACATGCTGGGGTAAGAGAGGACATGCTGGGGAAAGAGGACATGGGAGGTAAAGAGACATGCTGGGGAAAAGAGACATGCTGGGGAAGAGAGACATGCTGGGGTAAGAGAGGACATGCTGGGGTAAGAGAGACATGCTGGGGAAAAGAGGACATGCTGGGGTAAGAGAGGACATGCTGGGGAAAGAGAGGACATGCTGGGGTAAGAGAGGACATGCTGGGGTAGAGAGGACAAGAGAGGGCACTGGCGTAAGAGAAGACATGCTGGGGTAAGAGAGGACATGCTGGGGAGAGACAGGGGAGAGGACATGCTGGGGAAAGAGAGACATGCTGGGGTAGAGAGAGCATGCTGGGAAAGAGGACATGCTGGGGTAAGAGAGGACATGCTGGGGAAAGAGAGACATGCTGGGGTAAGAGAGGACATGCTGGGTAAGAGAGGATGCTGGGGTAAGAGAGGACATGCTGATGGGTAAGAGAGGACATGCTGGGGTAGAGGCATGGGGAGAGAGGACATGCTGGGGTAAGAGAGACATGCTGGGGTAAGAGAGGACATGCTGGGGAAAGAGAGGACATGCTGGGTAAGAGAGGACATGCTGGGGTAAGAGAGACAAAGAGAGGACATGCTGGGGTAAGAGAGGCATGCTGGGGTAACAGAGACCTGTCATGGGACAGTTTCCGTTGGGAAAGTCTGTTTCTCTCTTCTAGGTCAGATGATTATGCCAGTTATGTAACTTAGATATTTCTGCTTACATAAGTTAAGAGGACTTTCTCTATTTCTGTTTGTTAACCTCAAAACATCCTAATAGCCTGGCTGAGTGGGTGTCGAGAACATTCCCTGTGGAGCTCTGATGGACTGATTAACACATTCTCTCTCCCCAGAGGGCCAGGGGACGTCATCCCAGACTGTAAACTGTTGTTTCTGGATGAGATCTATCAGATTGAGAAGACTGGAGCACACTCGCTGTCTGCTGTAGATGGACAGTTCAAACGTAGGCCTCAGCACACTCATACCAATACTACAGTCTACAGCCAATCAGGGCTGAGATGGGGCATACCACGGCCAATCAGGGCTGAGATAGGTCTACCTAGTACGCCAGCTGTTCTAGAAGCGCTGAGTTCAAGGGGGTACTGCAAAAAATTAACTTGAAATTGTTTTCATCAATTAGCCTGAAATTGATATCTCAAATCCTTCTTATATAGTATTCTGCATGTTCAATTTTAATTGCAAGATTACATGGGTTATTGGCATCAATACATGCATGTGTGTTTGTGGTGCATGTGGGCTTATGGGTATTTTGTTTTTGTCTTGTGGTTTTGTTTGCCTGTGTGTGTGCCAATTCTTTGCATATGTATTTGTGTGTCTGTGAGTGTGTGCACACCGCTGTATGTGCTTACATGTGCGTCTGTGTGTGTATGTTTGTGCGCCGGGATGGATCCAGGCAAGAGCGGGCCGGAGTGTAAGCACTGCAAGACGGACCCCGAGTCGGAGTGCAGGTTCTGCTCGTGCTGCGTGTGTGGAGGGAAGCAGGATGCCCATATGCAGCTGCTGTGTGATGAGTGTAACATGGCCTTCCATATATACTGTCTCAACCCACCGCTAGCCACCATACCTGACGACGAGGACTGGTGAGCTCTGACCTGGTCCTCCCAGACCACCTGGGGGTGCTATACTCACACAGGATGACCCTATGGGCCCTGGTCAAAAGTAGTGCGCTATATYGGGAATAGGGTGCCCTTTGGGATGTAGACAAGACCTGTAGARCTGTGCACTGATGGCTGGTGGAGCAAGTATGATGCACGATGTCAATTGACTATAATGATTGAACATGCATTGTGAGTGTAATAGTCATGCTTACATGTTAGTGCTGACTGAGATATAGCCTTTAGCCATATGAATAAGTTCCACATTCTATATTTTCCTTTGGGTGCCACAGTCTAGATTTTATTGTAGGTACCAGTTTTCTCTCTCATAGATGTCTCAGTAACACACTGTCTATACAAGAGACACTGACACCAACAGTATACTACCAGTAGTAGTTTCTCTCCTGTCCATCTACATTGACTTCCTGTATTGATCATGCTCTGAGGCAGTAGATCAGTAAGGGAGTTCTGGTTCTTGTATTGTGCTCGGCAGGTACTGTCCCACCTGTAAGAACGACACCAGTGAGGTGGTTAAGGCCGGGGAGAAGCTGAAGGCCAGTAAGAAGAAAGCCAAGATGCCCTCGGCTCATACAGAGAGCCAGAGGGACTGGGGCAAGGTGAGACAGACAAAGCGTCCTTGACACTAACACTGGGCCCATACAGAGAGCCAGAGGACTGGGGCAAAGTGAGACACAGTGGTCTACGACACTAACCCCTGGGCCCATACAGAGAGCCAGAGGACTGGGGCAAGGTGAGACACATGTCACGACACTAACCCCTGGGCCCATACAGAGAGCCAGAGGAATGGGGCAAGTGAGACACATGGTCTACGACACTAACCCCTGGGCCCATACAGAGAGCCAGAGGACTGGGCAAGGTGAGACAGACAGGGTCCTTGACACTAACCCCTGGGCCCATACAGAGAGCCAGAGGGACTGGGGCAAGGTGAGACACATGGTCTACGACACTAACCCCTGGGCCCATACAGAGAGCCAGAGGGACTGGGGCAAGGTGAGACAGACAGGGTCCTTGACAGTAATCCCTGGGCCCAAGGTGAGGGACTAAGGTTACATCCCAAATGGCACACTATTCCCTACATAGTGGACTACTTTAAAACAAAGTAGTACAGAGTAGTGCACTATGTAGGGATTAAGTTGCCATTTGGGATTAACCTAATCTTTTCTAATTCCATCTAATTCCAATTCCATTTTTAAATTCAGTCAYTAAGTAAAGTTATTGATTTTCAGTTTCAGCAGAATTGAAATGGAATTGATCCCAACCCTGGGTCAGATCAGGTCATTGGCATTATCACTATTTGTGGTTATCAAAATTCTAAAGGGGGAACTGGGGAGAAAATTTGGAATTTGAAACGATTCTTTGAATTTGTTCTCTGGCTGTCAAGGACTCCAGCTAAACTATGTGGGGTAACTTAATTTGTTTGACTCATTGCATATTTCAACGGAAGAAAGAGGCGATATCTTGGCCTGGACTGGAGCTCATATTTTAATGCCTCACTCAGAAGGAGGACCTCCTTGGTTCTTTTGGCAGCAGACCGAATGAGTGAGACACACACACACACGGGGTGGCAAACAGAACTGTCATTGTCTAGCACTTTGTTCCGCTAACAGAAGCCGTTGGCCTGTTGAGTCAGTGTTAGCAGAACAAAGTAGATCTCTTGTTCACGGCTTGGTAGCAGAGTTACTGAGTGCTCCTGAAGGAGTCAATTGGCAGCAGGTAGCAGTGACCAAGCTTGGGTATGTTCATTATTCACCAAACCCGAAGAGAACGGACTGAGACAGGGATGGACTACCTGGACTTCCATTAAGAACTACTCATTTTTGTTTTCTGTTGCAAAATGTTTTGCGTCAGTGTGCCCTACTGAACAAAACTGTACTTTGCAATGTCAAACTAAAATAAGTATTATTTCTTATTGGACAAGTCCAGGTTGTGCCTTCCCATTTTACTCCGTAGTCTTCTGTTTGGTGCCTACTGAACATGACCCAGGCCCACAGTAAGTTCCTCGGCTCTCACTAAGATGTGTGTTATTCTGTGTTGGCTAACTCCCTCTCACACTGAGGCGATGGTAACAATGCCATTTTAAAACGTTTTGCTACAATGTGTTCTACTGAACGCAACCCAGGCCCAGGTAACACAGACAGTCCTTCGATAAGTTACTCTGACCAAGCCACAGTGTTTGCTGTCTCCCTCTCACGCTGTGAGGCGATGGTAACAATGCTATTTAAAATGACTCAGCAGAGTGAAGTTCTTTTCCTGGAACCAAAGTAGGGGAAAATAGCTAACCCCATTGTTTCCCAGAAATACACCATGGATGCGTACCAAACGGGACCCTGTTCCCTATGTAGTGCACTATTTTTGATCAGGGCCCATAAGGTTCTGGTCAAAAGCAGTGCACTATATAGGGAATTTAGTGCCATTTGGAAGGCATAGAATGCTAATTGAAAACAGACTATTCTGTACATTAGTATGTATTTATGTGCTAAACAAGGTGTTGTTGGGGGAGGGGGGGTTACTCATGGTTTGGGAATGTTATGAGAGAGAAACACTGAGGAATGAATCAAATTGTCCAACACTTTAATAAAATAAACATTTCCAGCCCGGATAATGGATTCTTGTTATACATACATACAATGCTATTCAGGTCTGATTAGGCTATATGGTAGCTAAAGCTTGTACTAGGAAGTCCTTGGTTTATGTAATGTGTGTGTGTGTGGTCCAACGTGTGAATACATGCTAGCTAAAGCATGCATGATTAAGTCCTTCCCCTGAATGCCATGTTGATGTTACAGGGTATGGCCTGTGTGGGGCGCACTAAGGAATGTACCATCGTCCCCTCCAACCATTACGGGCCCGTACCTGGGGTTCCCGTGGGAACAACATGGAAGTTCCGCGTTCAGGTGAGCCAATGGTAATGAGGTTTGGTACCATGTGACCATACAGTTGGGGTGATGCAGGTTTGGTGATTTCTCAGAAACTCGGAGAGAACAGAGAAAATGTAATATTTTCTAATCATGAAGAGGTTGACTCTGGAAAAGATAGTTATTTTCAGTTAACTTTAGCGGTTCATAGTTATCTAATATTATGACACTAAGGATTTGTTTACATAGCCAGAATCACATCTATCACAACATCGTTCCTCCCCCCCTCRCTCCCCCCCCCCCATATCACCCATCCTGACTCTCCCCCACTCCTGTTCACTCCCTCTATCTTCTCCCTTCCTTTGTTCCAAGGTGAGCGAGGCGGGAGTSCACAGGCCCCACGTGGGAGGTATCCACGGCCGCAGTAACGATGGCTCCTATTCGCTGGTGCTGGCTGGGGGCTTCGAAGATGAAGTGGTGGGTGTCTTTCTTTTTTTCCTTTTTTTTTTAATGTCTGACGTTGTTTGAGCTAAGCAATCTAGGAGCGTGGGAGTGTAGGAGAAAAAACAGGTGGAGAGAGATCTCGTTCTTTCTCCCTGTTTTCCCTCCTCTGTCTGGCAGACCCTCTGATGTCCCATGCTGTTTGCTCTGGCCCTTTTAGCCTGGTAGACACTGGGGGAGGATGGTAGTCTACCCATCCATCTGGTTCTCACACCGCTGTCTCTCTTTCTCCACTCCTTCTCTCCCTCTAACGCGTTTGACTTTCTTAAAGGATGGTCACTGTACAGCATAGCTCTGGAGAATGCATTAACAGCACTATGATGAATGTTTTCACATTAGCTAGGTTTCCATCCAATTGGTGACAGATTTTCATACGAATATTCTAAAATCAGTGAGTAATGACGTAGTGCACACAACATTTACTTTTTCGCTTAAGTTTTCATGTACCAAATAAAAGTCGAAAGTTCAATGTGTTTCCATRACATTTTCAACTCTACCAATAGTTTGTCACAAAAACGGTTGCGCTAAATAGCAAATGTGCCTACTCTGGTCTTGGCACTCTATAGCCAACAGCTTGCAGGTACAGTGTGGGTAGACTGTTTGGGTAAACTAGTCTACATGAGATTATTAGAGCGAGAATATTTTTATTTGTCAAAGACAGTCAAGRGTCGATTATCATGTCATCAGAATAGGAGCATCCAGATCACCATCGTTCACTTTCACCACCCGGTGAAGTTCATCATAGGTTATTTCATCTGTGGCCTAATCAACCGCATGGTTTCACAAGTCTCAGTGGGAGGACCATACACCATGTCATCGCGTTACAACGATATGATGGTTATTATATAAAAATTTGCACCTAAAGGCGTTTCCARTGCCAATTCTCGCAATTCATTTTAGACACAAATATCCTACCAAGTCATATATATAAAATTTTACCAAAACTTCCTGTTTCCATCACAGCTGTCATGATATGACTTTACTTGCATGGAAACGTGGTTTATGATTTGTTTGGAGGATGGATTTAGCTATTTTGACTGGATTTCGAATTGTAACTATGTTGATTTAGCTGTGCGCTTTGGGATGTCATATAAGCGATTTCCACTTACTCAGCAAAAAATTACAAGGATTGGCTAGTATGTCCTGAGACAGTATTTTTAAGAGGTGTGTGTGTGTGTGTGTGTCTCTTTTTAACCCTATGACCTCTACGTTACCCCTCAGGACAGGGGAGATGAGTTCACCTACACAGGCAGCGGGGGTCGCGACCTTTCAGGGAACAAGCGCATCGGGGAGCATTCCTTTGACCAGACCCTGACCCACTACAACAGGTACAGTAAACAAAGTACTGTACCACCTGGCCTGTTTCTCTCCCTGACGTTTCAAATAGATACCTTTTTTCACTATCACACCTTTTTCTTTGGTCGTCCCACATCAAAAACATCAACACACAATTATAACACAGATCAATTATTTAACTGGTTTCAGGAACATCCACTAGTTCTAGTCATCACGTGACCTTTAACCCTTGACCTCTCAGGGCCCTGGCGCTGAACTGTGACGCCCCCATCAACGACAAGGACGGGGCGGAATCCAGGAATTGGCGTGCGGGGAAGCCGGTGAGGGTGGTGCGGAGCTCCAAGGGCCGACGCATCAGCAAGTACGCTCCGGAGGAGGGCAACCGATACGATGGCATCTACAAGGTACACTCGCTTTTATTTTAATTGAATCTTTAACTAGGCAAGTCCGTTAATAACATATTCTTATTTACAATGACGGACTACCCCGGCCAAAACCTAACCCGGACGACGCTGGGCCAATTGTGCYCCGCACTATGGGACTCCCAATCATAGCTAGGGCARTAACATCCCCCTCTCAGGAACATGGACTGGATATCAGGTCCTTTTGGACCCTTTATGTATGTAAGTAGTCTCTCTTAGTCCCTTGTGAAAAATAAAAAATTCATTACAAGTGTAATACAAACCGAGTGAAAATAAATGGGGTGCAGATATCAGAGGGGTTGATCCTCATTAGGAGTCATGCCTTTTGAGCACCYTGTTGATTTCCCCAGATAGACCAGACCAGCACGGTAATCACAACCCATGTGGTTTCAGGGATGTTGCTTCTCAAACAAGACAAGATGAGGAAATGCATGTTATTTTTGAGATGAATCCCTGATGACCACATTTTTAGTGCTGTTCCTGTCTCACCAGAAATCTCCAGTTGGTTAAACAGCATCAATGGGGCACTACGTACCCATACAATTATAATTGCTAGAACGGCCATTCACGTTGTAGTCTGTTCTGTGGATGGTCAGTCATTCTATTTCTAATGTGTCTCAGGTGGTGAAGTACTGGCCAGAGAAAGGGAAGTGTGGTTTCCTGGTGTGGAGGTACTTGCTGCGAAGGGATGACCTGGAGCCTGCTCCCTGGACACCTGAGGGGCTGGCGCGCATCCAGACACTGGGTCTGGCTGTGCAGGTGAGGGGTTTACGGAGCTGTTTTCTAGGACATTATAACCGTATGAGAGGACGGGGGTTTGGTTATGACTGCTGTTGTCTCTTTTATGTCTTCATTTCTCAATTGAATGTAAAACTGAGCAGCCTCTCCATTGTGTGTAGTTTTGTGTCCTTTGTTTAAAGTTGATATTTTTGTCTGTCTGACTGTTTTCGTGTGCGTTTTAGTACAGTATCCTCTTGCCTATCATTGTGCATTGTGAGTTAGTTATAATGCATTGTAATACTTACCGATGTTTTCATTTTCCTGTCTCTGTGCCTCTACTCTACAGTATCCCCCTGGTCGCCATTTTGTTTTCATCGGTCTCTCTTTGTCTCTACAGTATCCTCCAGGCTACGTGGAGGCCATGGCCAACAAGACCAAGAAGGAGGCTAATGCTCGTCCAGGGTCCACCAGGAGCAAGAAGCACCCTGGTCGGGGCCGTCCGCGGCTACAATCTCTGAAGAAGGTGAAGGAGGAGGAGGATGAAGAGGAGGAGGAAGAGAAGCCCATGGAGGGTACAGACCAGTCACAGAGTAACGGCAGTCAGGAGACAGGTACCTGTTGAGACACCGCCAGGGATATAGGCCAGAGACAGAAGAGAGATGTTTTTTTTTAACCTTTGTGTGTACAGTTTATATCTGGTGCACTGCTWTGTATGCATGGGTGGAATTGTCGCTAGGGAAAGGGGGGACATTTCCAATAGATATAGAACTAGATATGCCAAGGCATTTCAGGGGTGTTTTAAAGGTGTCAAATAAAATGTTACCCATATTTGAATAGAAACGATATGTGTCCATGCATCCGTAAACAATGTGTGTTGGTATGCGTCTCTCAGAGGTGTGTAAGGAATCGACGGAGCCCCGAGCCAAGCGTCAGAAGATGGAGGAGTCGTTCCAGCTGACAGAGCAGCAGCAAAGCCTCATAAAGGAAGACCAGCCCAACAGAAAGAACTGGGARGAYGCCATGGGACACCTCAAGGAGGGGCCGGTACGTAAAGGTCACAATGCGACATGCCATGACGCAACAAGGCACAGTACAGCAGACGCCATGGCAACAGCACAAACAGCATCTAAACGAACACAACAGCAGCTCATAACTCCGTCCCATTAATTAATTGTATACGACCAATATTACACCGACACACAGTTCTGATTTTAACACTAATATTACTGGAACAACTATGATGATGGATGTGAAGCTGCGGTTTCCATGGTGATGTCTGTACCTGTACTTCCTGTCTCTGTGTCTTTAGAACTTCCTGAGGAAGGTGGAACAGACGTTTATGTGTGTCTGCTGCCAGGAGCTGGTCTACCAGCCCATCACCACAGTCTGTACACACAACGTGTGCAAGGTTGGTGTCCACAAACTGTGTGTGTGTGTGTGTGTGTGTGTGTGTGTGTGTGTGTGTGTGTCGGGTTCAAGGTTTCAACTGAATCTGCTGTTTTAAATGTAGTGATTATTGTCCGATTGTCGTTTTATGATTTCATACACATGAAGGTACAGGTGTAGAATTAGAAATGACCATATGGCACTGTACAGTTAAGGAGTTGTCTTTCTTTGACTTCTGACTGACCTGTGGCATTCTCGGTCTGTTCCTGGTCTACCCCAGACCTGTCTCCAGCGGTCGTTCCGTGCTGAGGTGTATACCTGCCCTGCTTGTCGCCACGACCTGGGGAAGGATTACGTCATGGTCCTAAACAAGACTCTACAGCTGCTGCTGGACCAGTTCTTTCCTGGCTATAGCAAGGGCCGATGAGGACAAGACACCTGCACTTACCCAAACAGTTACACACAGACCCATGATGCATACAAACAAACATAGGCATACACACGTATTCATACATTGGTACATAGTATACACACACCCTCCATCTCCTAGGCAGCAGGGACTGACCCCACCTGTTGGACTTGGACTGTCCCCATTTACGTCACCAGCCTGAAGTCATCCAAGCCCCAGGAGAGCCTGGAGCACCATGCCCCTACACCCCCAATGGGTTCTCATCCCTGGGTACCAACACCCCCTGACCCCCCCCCCCCCCCCCCCCCCCCCGTCCCCTCCAATGGAGTTCCCTCCTAGCTTCCACGTCTACAGAATCATCAGTTCGGCCATCTACCTGTCCATAGTGAGAGAACAGCCAGAGAGGATGGCTAATGCTAACCTAGCAGTAGAGAATAGGTCTCTGATGCTAACCTACTTAGCCTCCAATGGGGGTGCCTGGGTCAGCAGCCAATACAGGGGTCAGGGATTCCACCTAGGAGAGAGGTTGATGGGAAATGTATGTCAATGGTGAAAGGGTTATTTCTTGATTATGGTCCATTTGAACTTTAGACACATGGCTTCATTCTTTAAAGGCCTGTGCAGTCAAAACTAATTTTCCTGTTTTATATATATTTCCACACTGAGTTGTAAATAATAGGAAATTGTGAATTTATGATAATTGCCCTTTTAATTTAAGAGCTGTTGAAAGACTGCCTGAATTTTCAGCCTGTTTTGGTGGAATGGAGGTGGCTTTCATGGTGAATGCCTGTGGTAAATTAGTTATACAATAAAAAGAGTTCCAGAACCTCTCTGCCAATAAAGCAAAGCTTTATTTTCTCTTCTGCACTCAAACAGCTCCCAGACGTCCTAGCAAAGTTCTTGCTTGAGTAATTGCCTATTCTTTCAAGCAAGCCTATATAAGGAGCTATTTTTTGATCGTTTTTTATGAAAACGAAGGCACAGTAAGGTACTTTGTTGTAGCCTTGTTACGAACCACCCTGGTCTCGCGAGTTCAACATTGTTTCCCTACAAGGATGGTTTGTACGAGGCTAGCTTAATGTTTCCTAGAAAAATGATTGAATATTGAGATAAAAATGGCTGCATTGGACCGTAAAAGATGTGTGCCTGTTTCCTCCTCTGTTCCTTGTCTGTCGGTTCCTCCCTTTCGTCCTCTGTTTCCTTGTCTGCCTGTTCCTCCCTTCCTCTGTTCCTTGGCTGTCTGTTCCTCCCTTCCTCTGTTCCTTGTCTGTCTGTTCCTCCCTTCCCTCTGTTCCTTGTCTGTCTGTTCCTCCCTTTCTCCTCGGGCCTTGTCTGCCTGTTCCTCCCTTCCTCCTTGTTCCTTGTCTGCCTGTTCCTCCCTTCCCTCTGTTCCTTGTCTGCCTGTTCCTCCCTTTCTCCTCTGTTCCCTTCTGTTCTGTTCCTTCCCGTTCTCCTCTGTGCTGTCTGTCTGTTCCCCTTTCTCCTCTGTTCCTTGTCTGTCTGTTCCTCCCTTTCTCCTCTGTTCCTTGTCTGTCTGTTCCTCCCTTTCTCCTCTGTTCCTTGTCTGTCTGTTCTTGTGGTGATGTTCTTTTTCTTTCAAATATTTCAGGATTTTTTAAAGACATGCAAATGCAAAATGTTTTAAATAATGCTATGGTCTCTAAAGCAGCAAACTGTGATGTTTATTACTTCCTTCCTACCTACTGCTCGAAGTGCTTATATACAAAACAGAAATGTTATTTTGCATTGACTGGCAAGCTAATTGTGTCCTTCTCCTTTGAGCTTCTCTTCGTCCCCCCTGTCCCTAGGGTTGCAAGATTCCGGTAACTTTCCWAAATTCCCAGGTTTTACAGAAATTCTGGTTGAAAGATTCACGGAATCAGGGGGGAGTAAGCAGGAAATCCTCCTTCAACAGGGATTTCAGGAAAACATTTGAGAAAGTTTTTCAACCCTACCTGCCCCCAGTCTTGTACCGTACCGACCCCTACCGTGGACTACAGTACTAACAGTTCTTTAGACGTCAAGTGGATGCTTCGCTTCAGCATTAATGTTCTGTTTTTATTGTACTTGTTAAAAAGAAAATATGTTGAAAAGAAAAAAAGTGATGTCTATCATTTCCTATACTACTACAACGTATGCCATTTTTCTATAATTTTAGTTGCCTATTCTATTTTAATCTGTAGTTATTTTTGTGGCAACCTTTACCTACTGCTGTGTCAGCCTGAATGAAGAGTTTCATTGCTTCATATTGTGATCTGAAATTTTATACATGGTATAATAATACTTGATATGTACCTAATTAAATATTTTGATTCCAGAAAGCAACAACTTGCCTGTTTCGTTTCCTTCACATTAGAGGAGGATAGTGGACTTAGCCTGGTCCCAGTTCTGTTTTGTGCTGTAGATCAGTGTTTCCCAACTCCAGTCCTCCAGTAACCCCAACAGCACAGGTTGTAGCCCCGGACAAGCACACCTGATTCAACTGATCAACTAATCATCGAGKCCTCAATGAGTTGAATCAGGTGAGTTTGTCTGGGGCTACTACAACAATGTCTTCTGTTGGGTGTCTTGGAGGACTGGAGTTGGGGAAACACTGGTGTAGACAATGATCATAGGAGTTGGCCAGGAGGTACAAACAGATCTGGGACCAGGCTTCCGCTGGCCTCACCTGAAACGTTGATTTCAGACTCATTATGGGCCTCAGTATGGGCCTCCCTGATTGATATAAGACCCAAGCAAAAGGAAAGAGGTACATTTAGGCACTCTATAAAGATCCCTGTCTCTATACATTACTTAGGTCATGTAGGAATCAGAGAATGATGATGTACAGGGGGCCTCCTTTTTGTAGAGCCGGGTCCTTTACCTACTGAGCTGATTAGTAGAGCAGGGTCCTTTACCTACTGAGCTGATTAGTAGGCGGGTTCTTTTACCTACTGAGCTGATAAGTAGAGCGGGTCCTTTACCTACTGAGCTGATTAGTAGAGCCGGGTTCTTTACTACTGAGTGTGATTAGTAGAGCCGGTTCCTGATCCTACTGAGCTGATTAGAAGACGGTCCTGATCCTACTGAGCTGATTAGTAGAGCCGGGTCCTTTACTACTGAGCTGATTAGTAGAGCCGGGTCCTTTACCTACTGAGCTGATTGTAGAAACCGGGTCCTATCCTACTGAGCTGATTATAGAACCGGGTCCTGATCCTACTGAGCTGATTAGTAGAACCGGTCCTGATCCTAACTGAGCTGATTAGTAGAGCGGTCCTTTACCTACTGAGCTGATTAGTAGAGCCGGGTCCTTTACCTACTGAGCTGATAGTAGAGCAGGGTCTTTACCTACTGAGCTGATTAGTAGAGCCGGGTCTTTACCTACTGAGCTGATTAGTAGAGCCGGGTCCTGATCCTACACTGAGCTGATTAGTAGACCGGGTCCTGATCCTACTGAGCTGATTAGTAGACCGGGTCCTGATCTACTGAGCTGATTAGTAGAACCGGGTCCTGATCCCTACTGAGCTGATTAGTAGAACCGGGTCCTATCCTACTGAGCTGATTAGTAGAGCCGGGTCCTTTACCTACATAGCTGATTAGTAGAGCTGTGCCTGGACCTACTGAGCTTGCTAGTAAGAGCCGGTCCTTTACCTACTGGCTGATTAGTCGACGCCGGTCCTGATCCTACTGACGCTGATAGTCGAGCCGGGTCCCTTTACGCTACTACCTACTGAGCTGATTAAGCAGGGTCTGACTATAGCGATACAAGGTCCCTGATCCTACTGAGCTAGATTACCGGTCCTTACTCACCACAAGTCGCGGGTCCTGTCCACTGAGCTGATTAGTTGAGCCGTGGTCCTTTACCTACTACGCTATTGAGCTGATTTAGTGAGCGCGGGTTCCTGATCCTATGAGCTGATTAAGTCGAGCGGGTCCTGATCCTACTGAGGCTGAATTTAGTAGAGCCGGGTGCTGTGCTATGGCTTGGTTTCTTGCTGGGAACAGTGTAACTAATTGGCTATGCGATTGCATTCTGGAACGTGAGATGTGTGCTATGCCAGTGCAACTTTTCTACTATAAAATCAGGTAGAGAACCCCATAGAGGAGATCAAGTCTAAAGGCGCTACATGGTCAATCTGCCGTCTGCATTGACCGTGCAGCATTTACAGRGATATGGCATCTGCYTAAATTAAAGCATTCACACTTCTTGTGTCTCGCCGAGCAGCGCAGAGCTGTTGTCAAGGAAGGGAGMTTTTGTTTATACAGGACCTCGTGCCCTCACCTACGGTCAAACAATGTCAACGCGGCGCTATACAGAGCCCTCCGCATTGTTAAAACATTTGAGAGCTGTCTGGCGATGCAGTACAGAGCTCAATTTGGCCTCTGGAGGCTCCGCAATTGCGTAACACCATCCATACGGCACTTCRGACCACATTTTCGGGATCAAACAAATGGTCTCTTAGGGGAGAATGCAGGCAGTTTAGTGTAGAGAGGATTTAGTTCACCCCWGGATTCTGCATGTGAAACCAATGCCATACATACAAAATGGTGCAGGTTATAACAGAACAGGGAATATCCTGGTGGTGCGCTGCCTCCTCGTGGACTAACATCTTATTACACCCCCAATAACGTCGTTTTATAACATTACTAGGAATGCGTTCCTATTCTCTACCCTTCTCCAGAAGTGTGCACCCCCCCTCTTTATGCATTTAAAAGTATTTGGCTGGTGGGTGTTTCCATCATATTCCTCACGCTAGTGCATTGCTTTTAAATCCATGAAGGGGAGTGTACGAGTGCAGACAGCCATAGAATACATAACGCACCCCTGAATTCAATCAATTACAGGTCAGGGATAATAGCATGCTAGTCCRCTGAGAATATTTACGCGTACTGTATCTGAGCTGAAAACAGTTTATTCAGTCACAACTCGGCAATCTGTTCCTACTGTATCCTTACTTCGCAGAAATACTGACACGTCAGTAACTAGCGTACTACCCTGATGGTAAATGTCTAAAATGAGAACCACCTCCTTGCCCTGAGGCATGGCTACAGACTGGCCACCACAGGCGTCTTCAACAGCGCGCCATGTAAACAGGCCACACACGAGACTTGCATTTTTCTTAATTTTATTGTCACAGAAGCACAATAGGTACCACTATGCAAGATGCACATCAAACTTATAAACTATTTTGAATTTAAAAAAAAAAAAAGTTAAAAGGAATGCAAGTCCAAATATCCCATCAGACACCACATGTATCCAAACAACGCTCTACAATAATGTTCAGGTATAGAGACAGAAAAGCAAAAGCACTTTGGATTCCCCCCCTCCCCTCTTTTTTTTTTATAGCTTTGTACCAATTCACCCATCATATTACATATTTATCACAAATGCATCCAAACCAGTCACACAAAACAGCATTCACCTGTGCTCTCCAACACACACTTCTAGTCTAAAGAGCTATTATCCAGCCACGAAGTACCAATATCAGGGCAGATTTTGCTCAAAAGTAATGTTTACACACACACCATTACAACATTTTCAGAAGATTGAGTGCCTTTACATCTAAACAATTGTCAGATTAAAGGTGGGGCTGACATTGTTTTTTTGTTTTAATCTTAGACAATGAAATAAAAAGATTATATTGAATATAGCCAATTAAATAAAAGCGTATGCTTTTATTTCAATGACTATAAGTAAGGTATATCTTAGCCAATCAAATTAAAAGTTGGAGTACCCAAGTGTAATCCTGACAACCTGTTTTTGTACATTTAAGAAATAACGACGAGTCCTCCATCTTTTTAGCAACAAGAATAAAGAACAAAAAATAGCAATAGACAATTGATTGATGACAACAGAATTGCAATGTGCTCAAAGTCCTTAAAAAACATGGTTCCCTCTGAAGTGTTGGAACAAAATACCAAGGAAACCGAACTGAAGAKTTTAACAAAGGGATAAATATCAGGCGAGCTGTGAAACTAGGGGACACATATCTAAACTAATCATCCGCTTCCTTTGACACAAAGCATGGAAGGCTGTAAGCACTCGGGTCAGGTGGTCGATTGGCTGGGGTACAGGAGAGGGTAGGACGTTGGGCAGGGATGGGGGCAGGAGTTAGCCTGGATCCAAACTGAAATTGCTCCCTTTCACAACTGCTTCACTTCACAATTGTGGTCATCACAGTCTGGCTTTCAGACTTCAGTCTGACTGAACCATCTCTTCATTGAAACTGTTAGTGAGACAATAGCGAAAACAGCACAGTTTTCTTTATTTGGGATGCAGGCTAGGCAGGGCTCAGAGGGCTCTTCCAGAAAGCAGGATCAATGTGTTACTTAGACATCCAACTGTCATAACTAAACATTCTGAATTAATTTAACCATTCCTAGAAATATAGACTTTGTATGACTGACTTAACAACCAACAAACCCATATTGAAGTTAAGCTTTCTAAAAATCACGAGATTGACTGCTTATCAAAGTTAACTGGCTAARATGATGATTCTGCTTCCTGGAACACCCCACAGGGGTCAGAGCTAATCCTCGTCGGAGGAAGAGTCCCTGTCGAAGTTGTAGGCCATGAAGAAAACGTCAGGTCGAGGCGGGACAACGGCATGGCCCGGTTTCACTATCTCAAAGCCCAGAAAGCTGAATGTGCGCACAAGTTTAGCTGTGGAGAGAAACACATTAGAAATAACAAAAAAAACAATATGACCTTTGTTAATATATAGTTGTTGAACTCACTTGACTTATTCCTTAAAGCTCCTAGTGAGCAAACGATCTCCCAAACAGTGATTGGGGGGGGGGAATGGACAGTTGGGATGTGCTTCTCTATTGAAATAGTGGGTTTGGTGTAGGAATCCGTTTTAAAATAGGACTGTTATACGTACCACGATCATCTCTGTTCTTGTAAAAGCAGACGAACACGCGGTCAACTTTAAGATGTTCTTCTGCATACTCCAAAAGAGCCGCAAAACTGTTGAGAGAGAGAGAGGTTAACTTGGATGACAGACTAAACACCAATTCTAAAGATCTACGCCACCCCATCCTGGCCTCTCCCTCAGCCACACGCGGTCCTCTCCTCAGGGAGACGGTTCCAAAGGTATCAGCTTTTCCGTTAGCTAGTAATAGCCAGATAAATTAATTTGACACCAACCGGCCAATTGTCCGGGAGAAAGAAGGGAAAAAAACATTGTGAAKTGTTGATTGATGGWAATACATTTGACTGGTCATGCTTATCGGTCTATAGGTTAATTTGCATAATTTAGTGGAATTAAATTGSCGTGTGTACCGTATATTCGCACAGCATACAGATAGAGCCTTAGAGCGGAAAATCTGTCAACCAGCACAGCATCTCAAACTGCAATGTCACACACCACMTTGCAATGAGCTGAAGGCAGTATGCATTTTGAAAAATATACTTKATTGTTTGAAACCTGAATGTTTTAATACATATGAGGCACGTCTTCTCTTGCTTCAAAGTAGCCTATTAGATCTCCTCTCCTAAATTTCTAACTGATATTTTCATCACATGAAACCGCTCGCATGTGCAGCTTTAATTCAATAGAACCATTGGCCTAAACTACATAAACATTTAAAATAAACATTAAAAAACAATGAGTCTGATTGCAACAGATCTGAACATTTATCTGAAAATGCTGATAAACAATTATCTTCACATTATAAGTGCAGCAACGCCCACAAAGGGCGGTAGTCTACTGGCGCCCACAAGGCGGTAGTCTACCTGGCGCCCCACAAGGCGGTAGGCTCCTGGCGCCCCACAAGGCGGTAGGCACCTGGCGCCCCACAAGGCGGTAGGCTACCTGGCGCCCCACAGGCGGTAGGCTCCTGGCGCCCCACAGGCGGTAGGCTACCTGGCGCCCACGAGGCGGTGGCTACTGGCGCCCCACGAGGCGGTAGCTACCTGGCGCCCCACGTAGGCGGTAGGCTACCTGGCGCCCCACGAGGCGGTAGTGCTACCTGGCGCCCACGAGGCGGTAGGCTACCTGGCGCCCCACGAGGCGGTAGGTCTACCTGGCGCCCACGAGGCGGTAGCTACCTGGCGCCCCACGAGGCGGTAGGCTACCTGGCGCCCACGAGGCGGTAGCTCCTGGCGCCCCACGAGGCGGTATGCTACCTGGCCCCACCAAGGCGGTAGGCTACCTGGCGCCCACAAATGTTCGTTCATAATGCAATTAGCAGAAAAACACTGTTGTCAAAAGGCA
>NC_036860.1:64990926-65006018 GCF_002910315.2 Salvelinus sp. IW2-2015
ATAGTAGATTGACAGGCTAGTGATTTAGCTGTTTGTTACTCATCTTGTTGTCTGAGGAAAACTAAATGTGGACAGTTCTTCGAACATCTTCAGAGTGCACATCAGAATTCGTTAAGAAGTACCGCGTATCGTTGCATCCTCGACTTGTATGTTCTCTTCATATAAAATAGTAGATTGACAGGCTAGTGATTTAGCTGTTTGTTACTCATCTTGTTGTCTGAGGAAAACTAAATGTGGACAGTTCTTCGAACATCTTCAGAGTGCACATCAGAATTCGTTAAGAAGTACCGCGTATCGTTGCATCCTCGACTTGTATGTTCTCTTCATATAAATGACCATCATGTAAATATGATTTCCGTCATTCTGAGCAGCGTGGGTGGACACCTTAATATGAATTACCATAATCTACACCTTAATCAGGTTACGCACCCACTGCATATGGGCCCGTAAACTTCTCAAATGTCCAGTAAATTAAAATGTTGCCGGTCAAACGTCCAGAGTCACCCTGATAGAGGGGCATCCTGAGTGGCAGTGGTCTAAGGACTGCATCGCTGTGCCACTAGAGATTCTGGGTTTGAGTCCAGGCTCTGTTGCTGCCAGCCGCGACCGGGAGACCCATGGGGTGGGCATTGTGTCAAGAAACAGRGCGGCTTGGTTGGGTTGTGTTTCAGAGGACGCATGGCTCTCGACCTTCGCCTCTCCCGAGTCCGTAGGGGAGTTTCAGCGATGAGACTAACTACCAATTGGATACCATMAAATTGAGGAGAAAAAGGGGTAAAAATAAATKAATAAAATATACCCTGATAGGCATCTCCACATACAGAGCACTCTCCCTGTCCTCACCTCTCCTTGCTGCCCTCGGGGAGGGGGTCTATGGGTATCTCCACATACAGAGCATTCCCACTCAGCACCGCGTCCCAGTTGATCACCCTGGAAACAGTGAGGCGGCTCTGGAAGTGGAGTATCCCGGGGCGACCGTTCCCCGCCGGCTCCGCTGTCACCGTCAAGTTCTGGAAAACCAATAAACAGAAGGAACGTTAATGATTAAAAACAACTCCTTGGACAACRTCATGGTTGTGTTCACTAGAGCACACCGTTTCAATAGAAAGGAAATAGCTGTGTTGTTATTAGACAAGTTCAGGCAGTACATCACTATATGCAAATGTTTAAAATGTATTATACTGGGTGAGTCACCATTGAGACCATACAATACATAAGACACAAGACGAATCAAAACAAACATATCACTTCCCTTAAACTCAATCTAAACTGTCCAAATGAGGCCAGTGAGTCTAATTTCAAGGTGGCCCGAAAGCTATTCCRTGAGCTGGGGGCATAATAACTAAAATAATTTCCCCCAGGTCAGTGGAGAACCGCTGGACCTCCAGAACCAGCCAGTCCAGAGAGCGGTTCTGAAAAGTTGCTGGATCTTACGTATTAACTGGAGGTCTCACGGGTCTCCACTGACCTGAGGGGAAATTATTTCCGTTTTTATGCCCTCAGCTCATGTAATAGCCTCTCAAGAAGGGCTTGGTAGAGTTTGCAGTCAACCAAATAATTACTAATGAATCATAGTCAGTAGAGGGTGACGGGACCTTTCCTATATAGTACCAGTACGCGACTGTCATTTGTACTCTCTGTCGGTCGACCTGCACACTGCAATAGGACACGGTAGTAGCAGAAAGAGTGAGCCTGCATATTACTTCCCCTATTACTTCACACAYATAGCTAACAGAGCCATCACATGACAGGATGTGGCCATGGCATCACCATGAAAACAAGAGTTTCTCTCTCATTCCTTCCTGAAATGTCAGTTTGTTTTGAACGCTGAGTGAATGACAACGACCGGTGTGTAATTGTTGCCTGTTTTGTATGTGTTCCAAAATGGCACCCTATTCCCTATATAAGGCTCTGGCCAAAAGTAGTGCACTATAAACCCTTCCAAAAAAAGATTGGAGTCAGAGTGCAGTAGTGTAAACTCATGTGATACCCCATAATGAAAGCTAAGGACTAGATAACAGGATATGTAACAATGAAACCTGGAGAATAGAGGCGTTAACAAAACACAGAGAAGTGAAATTACCAGCTGTTTACTACCCTTCCCCCAAGGACCAAGMAGCCTATTCACGACATTAGAATATAGTACGACGATCACATACTAGCTGTAGGCCCTGTGTATGTCATTCAGAGTACATGTATGAGACTACAAACTTAGGGCGGCAGGTAGCCCAGTGGGTAAGAGCATTGGGCCAGTAACCYAAAGGGCGCTGGTTCGAATCCCTGAGCCGACTAGGTGGGGGGGGAGAAAACTCTGTCGATGTGCCCTTGAACAAGGCACTTAACCCTAATTGCTCCTGTAAGTGGCTRTGGGTAAGAGCGTCTGCTAAATGACTAACACGTAAACGTAAAATGTAATAAGTTTGCAACTGAAAATATAATCTTCTAACAATATTTCTTTGTAGTATGTGACGAGTGTGCTTGATGCAGTGGAGCATTATGTAAGCACTGCATTTAACAAGCAGGTCGTGTATGTGAGGGTTGATGTACTCACGGAGTCGAGCGGCCGAGATGAAGAAGTGTGATCCCGTTGACCATTACCTCGCCCACCTGGGATCTTCAGGGGTGGGAGAGGGGCATCAGGAGCACCACAGAGGCCCRGGACCACGGGAACTACTACAGTGCAGGGAAAGACTGGCCACACACACACAGAGAAACAGAGAGAGAGAGAGGGCGGGGGGTTAGGCCCACAGATACTACTTCAATGCAGGGACAGGCAAGACAGGATGAGGGAGAAACAGGGGTTTGTTTACGCTAACGTTCGCATTTCATTGCCACCGGTTCTCCATTGTATTTCTAAACCCAAAGGAAGCAGAGCCTAAAGAKACCAATTCCCGTCTGTTTCTAGGCTAAACACAACAACGTAGGAGGTGGGGCTGGTTTTCCTCACGTTATTATTACTATCCTATCCTGCAATTGAGTTTTCGTTATTGTCCCCCGCGATGAAATCAGGGATGGGACGGTGGATTGGTCTCGGTCCATCCTTTAGTCACACGCCATATCTCAGAAAAGCACTGGCTCGATTTTCATGAAACTTAGGTGAATGACGAGTCTTGCCATTTACAAAATTACACTGATTGGCCAAAGATGGGAGCTATAGTAATTAACTGAAATTTGTGAGTCACAACAGAGAGGAAGAAGAGAAGCAAGAGGGATAACTGGCCCCAAAATCTGTCTTCTCCAGCAGGTGGCGTTTTTTCCTTAGGCACACGACATGGAGTGGATTATCTGAAGAGACGGGTACCCAGGCTAAATGCCTTCCATTTTTGAAGATATTTATTTTCATTGTTATATAGCGGTCACTTGAGTATCTGGTTAATATAATGGATACGATAACTCAAATGTTAGTCACACGCAATTGGCCCAAGGGGGCGGGCGCTGCATCATTCGTGGKGGATGACATGTTTACTCTTGCCTTGTTATAAACTGACAAAGTGCTCCATTGTGGCACATTTATCAGTGTAAATAAACCTAGACCTACCTATGGTTGAATTAGTGATGCAACAATAGGACTTCCAAAACTCAGATCCTGTTATGTGAATCTTACACTTGTGTTGCCGAGTGTATTTATTTAGTGCAACAGGCTAACTAGCTAACAGGACAGGAGTGGATTAGTAGCACAGGCTAACTAGCTAACAGGACAGGAGTGGATTAGTAGCGCAGGCTAAGGGGCAGCCAGGGATGCTGGAGTGGGTGTCTGAAAACAATGATGTGCACTACAAAGCTCACAGGCTCACTGCAGTGAGATGGGCCAGTAAAGTGGATGCAATACACAGCTTTTGTGTGATCTTAAAACCTCCCATGAAAAACCGTACTATATTTTTTGTATGTGAAATAGCATCAGCTCTTCCTTCATAATTGTGATCAGAATCTGTGCATTATTAAGCACATAATATAAATGACACAGTAGGGCCAGGTTTCCTGTTAAAACGGAATGTATTAATCTAAGGCAAAACAAGATCAACAAACACATCCGCCATCATATGTCAGTAAATGTAAATTCATTGGTCAACGCCACAGCGGGTTGCAGAACATCTGATGAGGCTGACTTGAATGTCGACAGGAAGGCACCACAATGAGGAGCGTGCACAATCTAAACTAAGCTTCTACCTGATTACCTACGATTAAAACTATATGACCCTAAAACCTGACAATGATCGCTAGAAGTCAAAAATATAAGTAGCTTACTACATGGAATAATGAATTCATCCCATGTAGATATTTAATTGTTTCATAAGGGTTGGTAGCCAGCAGATCCGACCGGCTTACTTACAGCTGCACTAGGGTCAGACAGGATTCCTGTTTGGAAGACACAGCGGGGCCAGCATGAGATACGGCTCAGAAAACATACCTCAATCCGGGGATGAGAAATTCGTTGAAATCCGAAGTTTCCCATTAATCCAACTATTACACAGAAGATTGAATYGAAAACTGCCATGCTAGGTAGCAGAAGTCACAGCAGTCATTTTGGAATGGCAGTGTAAGCCACTCAGCTCTGCTGTTCAACGTGACATGCCATTACAGCTGCTGTGGCTACTGCTAGCTAGCATGAGGACTAAAGCATTCAATCTTATCTGTGTAACAGTTGGGATAAATGGAACAATTCGGAGTACAACACATTTCTCATCCCCGGATTGAGGTAGGTTTTCCGAGGCATACACTACATGACCAAAAGTATGTGGACACCTGGTTGTCGAACATCTCATTCCAAAATTACAGGCATTAATATGGAGTTGGTCCCCCTTTGCTGCTATAACAGCCTCCACCCTCCTGGGAAGGTTTTCCACTAGATGTTGGATCATTGCTGCGGGGACTTGCTTCCATTCAGCCACATGAGCAATAGTGAGGTTGGGCACTGATGTTGGGTGATTAGGCCTGGCTCTCAGTCGGCATACCAAAGGTGTTTGATGGGATTGAGATCCACACCGATCTCGACAAACAATTTCTTTATGGCAAGTCAGTTAAGAACAAATTCTTATTTACAATGACGGCCTACCACTGCCAAACCCTGACACTGGGCCAATTGTGCGGTTCCGTTCTGTGAGCTTGTGTGGCCTACCACTTCGCGGCTGAGCCGTTGTTGCTCCTGGACGTTTCCACTTCACCATAACATKACTTACAATTGACCTTGGCAGCTCCAGCAGGGCAGAAACTTGACAAACTGGAAAGGTGGCATCCTATGAAGGTGCTACGTTGAAAGTGACAGATCTTCAGTGAGGCCATTCTACTGCCAATGTTTGTCTATGGAGATTGCATGGCTGTGTGCTCGATTTTATACACTTGTTAGCAACTGGTGTGGCTGCAATAACTGAATCCACAAATTTGAAGGGGTGTCCACACATACTTATGTATCTCTCGGGGCTCCTTGGTGTTTCAATCTAAACCGGAAGCCTGTCAGACCCTAATCCAGCTGTAAGCAAGCGGGTCAGAAACTCCAACTCAACAATACCGAGACATTATGATGCCCAACTACAATAATGTTGTATCATTTTGAGGGAAGAATAGTATAATGGCGTAATGTTACAATATAAATGCTTTTGTGATGTCAAGACGGAGAAACGACTATTGTTGCGTCACTGAGGCCTTATTAAATAATCAAGTGTGATGTGATTACAGAGACAAACGCAGCAATCATGGATGCAGATTCCCACATTACAGTGGAAAGGGAAATGTTTTTATTCTGTTTTTGAAGTTTATCCGTGAAACGACGAGCCATTCTAATGGGTTTCATTTGTGCCCTTTAACTCATACACCAGCCAACTAGCTACCTGACTATGTTAATGCTATAGCTACTAACGTTATGTTTTCAGGTGGAAAGATAGTTAGCCTAGGTACTATGCCAACGTCAACAATCTAACGTTAACTCATCTTATATAGGTGTCATTGGCAACCAGTGAAACATAGAAAACCCTAACCATTTATTTATGTTACGTGTGTAAAGTGATAGTATCTTCCTAAAAGATCTTGATAACGTAACTAACCGTTAGCCTAGCTTCTGTTAGATAAGTGCCGTAGCTAAGCTAGTTTAGCACAATAGAATAGAAGATGACTAACTGMAAACAATTTAATTATTTTCTAATTAATTCTGGATATTTTTCATAGATTACTTAGCTAACCAGTTGTGGGTATTTTGTGACATAGTAAATTAAATCCCAGTTTATATTCGTAGCTACTTCCTCGTCACTGAAAACAATTGCTAGCTACCATCCCCCACTTGACTTTGCTGTCTGTCTCCACTTACTTGCCAATCATGTCACAAATACTATTACTTAAATCCGCCATGGTAGTATAGCACTGTGGTTTTCCTTCTTTCTCGCGAGCAAAGCAATGACTGTTTAAGATCCGCTGGAGGTTGGATTTTACCATCCGGCCTCGGGTAGAGACACGACGGGCTTCTGACTGCTCACTGCAATGGTCGGCTGAGTAATAAAGCCCGATCTGTGCTGAACTCAAGCTAAATGAGCCCCGAGCTACGTAGAGGGAAACAAGCGATACGTAACTAGAGGTGAAGATAGCTACGTGGGGGCGTCTTCTGTGCAAGTGGAAAAGTACCAAAGCCAGCAAACTAACAACAAAGACAGACAGTAGGTCTGATGTTTGTGACCAAGGTAAGACATGTTGAATCTGAAGCCCCCATGCAACATTAAGTTACATTTCATTTGATTGAAATGTACTGAATTATTAAGAGGTCTGTAGAGACTTGAATAAAGGAACACAGTGGCAATTAAATGGGTTAATTAATAAAGGCCTTATTCATATTATTGCCCATTTAAACTTTAGTACGGTACATATTTGTGTAGGTTTACAGATTTTTACTCTAGCCTCCCCTGCAATATAAAATACCACTTTCACTTTGCCATAAAAGCATGTCTCCATGAACCCAACAGTGGACTGCAGAGACTGCAATAGGCTACATGCACGTTCTCGCCAAGCAGGTTTATCTTTTTGGGATGAGGATATAGCATTGGCTTGTTTACCTGGCTATAAATGCCACTGTCTGTCTGGTGGGTAAGCTTTAAGGAGTAGCTATTTATCTTGAATGCTATTACCAGGGACAAAGTAAGGAATGTCCTAAATGGCTCRCTATTCCRTAGGTGCCATTTGGATTGGAATTTAGCACAAGTCAGTGCTTGAGTTGAACCCAGTGACCTTTTACCTTGGAGTTAAACATAACTTTAATACATAACTCAGTTGAATGGTGACAAAGCCACTGGCTGGACCTTATACAAGTTGCCACATCTAATCTGGATTATGAAGTATAGTACCGGTAGACAGACAGTCTTGTATTGAGATGTGAAGCCTATTGAGAGAAATTTAGGCTGATTTGTTTCCTTGAATTGTCTAAAGCCCCCCCCCCCCAATTAAAAACGGCAGACTATTATTATAATTATAGTTGGGCTCCCGAGTGGCGCAGTGGTCTAAGGCACTGCATCTCAGTGCTAGAGGTGTCACTAGAGACTCTGGTTCGATTCCAGGCTGTATCACAACTGGCCGTGATTGGGAGTCCCATAGGGCGGCGCACAATTTGCCCAGCGCCGTTAGGGTTTGGCCAGGGTAGGCCGTCATTGTAAATAAGATTAACTGACTTGCCTAGTTAGATAAAGGTTAAAATGAACCAAATGGCACCCCATTCCCTATATAGTGCACTAGTTTTGACCAGAGACTTTTGGATAGTGTGCACTATTAAGGGAATAGTTTGCCATTTCAGACACTGACCTAAAGTGCTACAGTTTATAATCAGCTCAGCTCTAATACTTGGGGGCCCTGCTGAGATGTTGAGCAAGTCAGCTGCTTGCGGTAGTTTAACTGCTGTAGAGCCTACGTGTAATACGTCATGTTGATCACTAGGTGTCAGCCTTGCATCACAAACACCTGTATCAGATTTGACGTGTTCTTGCTACATTCATTGTCATGTCAGTTATGTTCTATGAAGCCATTTGTTTTATATTTGAGCAATGGATTACATTGTCACTCAAAACCAGCCCTAATAGGATCCCCAACAGACATCTCAGAGGCTGACTGAAGTGGTAAACCARTGTCTCTCTATCTCAGTGTGGCTTCGCTTATTGTCAAAATAGACTCAGTGAAGTGCAGAGGGGGCAGAGGGCTAGTACAGGCTCGTTTTGCTTTTCAGCTGTGTAACCGCTCCAAAAATCCCTCTGTAAAAACTCCTCTGTACTGCAGTTGAACATTTCCCATAGTTTAAGGTATTTAGATMACTGAGAAGGAATCATGATTAAGTACATAGAAAATTGGGCTTGGAACATTGTACTTATTGCCCAATCTGGCTTTGTTTGGCATAGGTATGTTCCTCAGTGCAGATACAATATGGTCTGATCTGTTAATTATACATTCAGACCTCAGGATATCTCATGGAGAAATCTGAAGTGAATTGAATCGTAACAGAGGYTTGGTTTGAGGTAATGTTAATCTACCTATCAATCTAATCATGTACATCTCTTTAACGTCAGTTTGACTGCTATTTGAACCASTCACTTTCACATTTGAATTATTCCTTTGTCCTACTGGTTAATAGAATGTTTAAAGAGAACTATTCTGTGGAACTCTGGTATTTGCTGTGGAATGAGCCTCATGACCTGTGCTCATCGGAGAAACAAAAGAAGAGGGGAGCATTCAGTGTAGCTGCTGTCACTGGGGGTTGTCTGGTGCACTCCACTCACTCACACCCCCCCAACAGTGTTGTCTGTGGTACTCTGAGTTCCTGCTCCCCTAGACATGTAATTCCATTGGTCAGTGCACCATAGCAACACATTCCACCTATGACAAAGGAGCTCTGTGTTTTTGAGTGATATGAAGCAGAAAGCAAAGGAGGATTGAAAGGCACACACACGCACGGTGTGTGTGTATTTATTCCCGAGACCCAAAACCTCCAGACTAATGTTCATCCCATTTCTGCTTCAAGTTCCTGTGTCCAAATCACTAAGGACTTAATGGTCCAAACAGTCGGTAAGAAGGCGTGACAGCACCTCTTCCCCACACACACGCAAACAGTCGGTAAGAAGGCGTGACAGCACCTCTTCCCCACACACACGCAAACAGTCGGTAAGAAGGCYTYACAACAGGAAGTTAAAAAGATTTGGCATATGCCCTCAGATCCTCGAATAATTCTACAGCTGGACCATTGAGAGCATCTTGACTGGCTGCATCACTGCTTGGTATGGCAATAGCACCGCCCCTCGATCGCATGGCGCTACAGAGGGCGGTGCGGTCAGCCCAGGCCATCACTGGGGCTGAGCTCCCTGCTATCCAGGACCTCTATATCAGGCGGTGTAAAAGGAAGGCCCTGAAAAAATAATTACATTTAACATTTAAGTCATTTAGCTGACGCTCTTATCCAGAGCYACTTACAATTTGGAAAGTTCATACATATTCATCCTGGTCCCCCCGTGGGGAATGAACCCACAACCCTGGCGTTGCAAGCGCCATGCTCTACCAACTGAGCCACACGGGACATGGGACCGTAATTAGACTCCAGTCACCCAAGCCATAGACTCTCTGCTGCCACACAGCAAGCGGTACCAGTGCATCAAGTCTGACACCAACAGCCTCCTGAACAGTTTCTATCCCAAAGCCATAAGACTGCTAAATAGCTAACAGAATGTCTACACAGACTATCTGCACCGATCCTTCTATTTTATTTTTGTACTGTCTCTATGCACATTCTACACACACACATATACGCTGCTGCTACTCTGTTTATCATATATCCTGATGCCTAGTCACCTTACCCCTATACATATCTAACCCTACCACTCCAGTATCCCTGCACATTGTCAATATGGTACTGGAACTGACACTGTATATAGCTTACTTACTTTTTCGTGTTCTTATTTCCATTTCTCATATTTGTTCTACTTGATTTTGTAATATTTTTTTTTATAGTACTACTGCATTGTTAGGAAAGAGCAGGCAAGAAAGGCATTTCACTGTACTAGTGCACGTGACAAAAACTTGAGCTCTCCCACTCCAGGGTCAGATTGCAGTGGCCTTCCGTGGAGTGAACTTGACTGGAATGTAAATAGCTAGACAGCAACCCCAGACAGACCTGTTTCCATCTGTAAAACTCTGTAGTATCTCTCACACTGCGGTACTGGGTTATAATTAGCTTTAAGCCAAGGATGAGACAAACAGGAATTTGATTTTGCAATGTGCTGCTGTGAACAATATTGAAAAGGCAGAAACAGGGAGACATTTTTTTGTTCAATTGAACATTTCCACCACAATGAAGGCATTTCATTTGCACAGAGTGCGCTGGTCCTCCTTAAATGGTTTGTATGATCTCCGWATCTGGTCATTTTTTGTTGTTGTAAAATTCCCCAATTTGACTGAAAGCTCCTATGTTAAACTATGTGGAGATGCTTTCACTGGAACTACTGTTCGGTACCACATTTTACAACATGGGCTTTTACATTTCCTTATGGCTCCCTGACTAAGTCATTCTTCCATCCATTAGCAGATATCTTTAAAAGTGCAAACACCACCACACACACAGACAGAACCCACTTACATCCATTGATGCCGTTCACAACCAAAAGACAGACGGAGCATGGTGTGCATGTGTGAAAACATATTTACAATTTATTGATGAATGCAGGTGAGGCTCACATTAATCAATGTGTTAGTGGTCACAAAGACCAGTATCTTTTCTATTCACATAACGATAACAGCAGTGGAATAGAACAGAATTTGGACTGTTTGCCTGCAGCCCCAGGTCATAATCAATGATTAATTCTTGATGAAACAAGAAGAAGTTGAAGCGTGTGTGTGTTCCAAATGGTACCCTTTTCCCTACACAGGGCTCTGGTCAAGAGTAGTGCACTACCCTACACAGGGCTCTGGTCAGGAGTAGTGCACTACGAATGGAATAGGGCACCATTTAGGATGCAGAGAAAACAGAAAGGCCTTCCTCCAGTGACTACTATGGGTTAAAACGATTGGATATCATAGATACTTTTCACTATGGATCTTATCCATTGCAATTATTAAGACCTGCTTGAGGTGGGGCTCGCTATTTGATCTACAACCTCTTTATGTACAAGTTCTGTCCGTCTCCAGACCATTCTGTGAAATTCCAGTTTCACAAATTGCAGAGGGGGCATAGGGGTTAAGATTTACAATTAGGTTCTCAGTCACCATAACATGTATATGGAGAAGTAAAGGCACTGTAACAATTGATAATATCAAAAACAACAATTATAGATGACATTAAAGACATGCTCTGGTACTTTGGCAACTAAGAAAGTATGTTTTAAACCTCCCGCTTTGGGCTGATTGTGTCAGTGCGTAGTTCATACACAATTACTGTTTTAACTCAATTAGCCACGAAATCCCTAGTTTGAAAGTTACTTTTCTTGAAGCTGTTCCGGGCCATTTCCCCCCACATTTCCCCCCACATAGCAATTTGAGTTATAGCCAATGAGTTTCAGTACTCTTGCATTTAAGTGACAGCAAGCAAGAGGCCTGCCCAGCATTATCCAATGAGGTTGCAGGGCAGGCCCAATGGACACAGCAGAGATAGAGCAATGACGTGGTGCAAATACTGTATCTGCACATATGTGACATAGTAAGCCATTTTCAGGGACCACTTTTGGCTCGTGAGTGCTACTRTCTGAACTACTGGCTAAAAGTATGCAAAAGTACCGGAGTATCTCTTTAAAAAGGTAAGTATTGGGGTAAGTGGGACCATAGCAGTGGTGGTACTGGCTATCTTAGTATCGCTTAACTAATGATATACATACTGTATTTTGAGGCATTAGGCAGTACACTTTTTAGATTGGTTCATGTCAGACCATTTCCATGGTTACCATTCCATCTAGGCCAATCAAAACAGCTTTGGTTTCAAGATGGCCACCTTTCTAACCAATACATGTCCTCCTCGTGGATTAACAAGGAGAGATACAACACCAACCACTCTAAACTGAGCTGTAGACAAGGTATCCTTCAGGAACCAGTTTATTCAATTTCAACACACTGGTATGAATGTGTATGCACAATTCAATACACGCCAGTGTCAATGCCTGTGTGTAACATAAAACCAATGTGTGAAAGCAAATCAAAATTAGCTAGCTGCACAGGCACAATCAAACATTTGTCAAGAGTTGCTGGACATAAATGAGGACGAGAGCTCTTGTTTGAAAGGGCAAGTAGTCCCATTGATAAGGACAACACAAAACATTAACACTTGAAACGTCTTGGCAGGTGTGTATACTGACTGTTGTTCATCAATACTAAATAGGTAAGTAAATMTAGGTCTTCCTGCATTACTTCAATCGTCCATTCCATGCTTCGCTCTAACAGCTGCTGTGTCTGGGGTGGAACAGAGAGCGCTCTGATTCTGGCAAGAGAGACTATCCTGTTCTGTTCTGCCCATCGCTGGCCTGCTTGTGCTTTTGGAACGGTTCCTTACCAGCGGGTTTGTGTCTTAGTCCATACAGTAAAGTAAAACAACAGTCTGTAGACATACAGCTGAATGGACAGGAAAGTGAGTGATGCCTTGTTACTTTCATGCATTTGGGTGGAGAGCAGACAGACAGGTTCACATTGTGTCACTGTGTATCCTCCGAGACAGATACAGAGGAAACCCATGGCAGTTCATGGTCTCTACACACTAACACAGTCACCACCAATCCCAATGATTTGGGATTTAGACAGTCTGTCCGGTCAGTGTGTCAGTCACTTGAGTGAGTAGAGCAGTTCAGCTGTATGACACAGGGACAGAGGATGAGCAGAGCTGAAGTACTGACAACACAGCCAGTCCTCTAACTCTGCGTTCCTCTCCGGCTCCAGAGACCTCTCTGCGAACTTCATCATCAGCAGAGCTCTCTTCACGTCCAACCAGTTGAGGAGGCCCTCGTGGCGGGGCCCTTCCCCGGGGCCCAGTCTGTCCCCACACTGCTGTTGCTCCATCAGGTCTTTCCGGGGGCCCCACAGCAGGCTCTGCAGCACCCGCTTGGCCTCCTGAATGTGGATGCGTTTAATGGGGTCCGGCTGGAGGAGTAGCCGGGTTAGTCTCTGGAGTCCAGCGGAGTAGAGAGAGACTGGAGGGATGGGGGGCAGGTCCTCACAGCTGTAGTCCTGTTCTTTCAGTTTCGGGCTGACCTCAAACGGGTTCGGCTGGTGGAGGAGCTCATAGATTAGAATACCGGTTTGGAACTCATCGAATTTCCGGTACTGGGCGGCCGAGACGATCTCCGGGGCCAGGCGGGCYTGGTTGCGTTTGAGGCGGGGGTCATTGTGGGCAGAGTCCTCAGTGTTCCGCTGCTTGGCCTTGGCYAAGCTGGAGATGACCAGGCGGGGGAGGTGCTTCTGGTCGTGTGGGGCGTTGGGGTTGGCCTGCGGGGGGCGGCGGTGTGGGACCAGGAGGAGGTTCTCCAGACAAAGGTCTCGATGTGTCACCCCATGCTCCTTTAGATGGTCCAGACCATTGCACAGCTGCAGCAGGAGGAAGCAGACCCACCGCTCGTACACCTCTGGCTGAGCCTGTTGGGAAAACAAATACAAATGAGACACTGGCAGGCAAAAGTCAAGCAATATTGCGTCTTTCATTCCATGTCCACAATGGTGAACATCGCACCATTCAGTCAACGTTCCACGCTAGTGGCCTTCCTCAAGATAAGATGCAATGAGATGTTTCAAATGTGCACAATCATACCTGGTGAACGGACGCCCACTCCTTGACAAAGTCTGCCGTAGTCTGCTGTGGCACCTCCCGGGTGATAACCACCACACGCTCCTTGTCCCCCTGTGTGGGGTTGGGACTGGGGGGCAGCGAGGCCTCATCAGCGGGGAGCATGCTCCGGGGCACGCAGGCTATGAAGTGGCCACAGTCCTGCTGGAGGTTGAAGTGGGGGGGGACGGTCTGCTGGACGGACAGGCTGTAGAGGTGACCCTGCTTGGCTTCTGAGGTCTGGCTTTTACAGATCTGGCGAGAGAAGAGGAGAGACACCGTGGTTAGAATAGAAACACAGACATAATCATGTGGAGGAAAATGTCTGCCTGGRTCTTAAAATCAAATCAAATTTTATTTGTCACATACACARGGTTAGCAGATGTTAATGCGAMTGTAGCGAAATGCTTGTGCTTCTAGTTCCGACAATGCAGTAATAACCAACGAGTAATCTAACAATTCCACAACTACTACCTTATACACACACAAGTGTAAAGGGATAAAGAATATGTACATAAAGATATATGAATGAGTGATGGTACAGAACGGCATAGGCAAGATGCAGTAGATGGTATCTTAGATATCTGGAGGGCGAAGGGGGAGGGTTAGAGCACAATGTACACAGTGAGGAAAATATTTCTTCCCTGGTTAAGTAAGAGACTGTGGAATATTATCCCCACTTGCTGTCAACAAGCTTTAAATCCTTAATTCATTTAGATCTTGTTTTCAATCCAGTAGTAGCAGACAGACAGTAATTCCATAAGTCTACCAGTCTAACTACAAGCAGCAATGAATGAGTTTCATCATCTTTAATACGAGTAAAAGTCAAACACTGTGGTTATGTKCCAAATGACACCGTATTCCCTATAAAGTGCATTACTTTTGACCAGTCATATAGGCCCTAGTCAAAAGTAGTGCACTATATTGGGAAGTGTGGCATTTGGGACGCAACCTGTCCATCTCTCCCACTTTACAAACACAGCTGAGCCCTGATATGACACAGGCTACGTCCCAAATGCCACCCTTTACCCTACTTAGTGCACTTCTTTTGACAGGAGTCCTATAGGCCCTGGTCAAAAGTAGTACACTATAAAATGAATATAGTGATAATGAATACGGTTCCATTTGGGCCGTAGCCATAGTGATAATGAATACAGTTCCATTTGGGAACGAGGAGGAGATAGAAAGACAAAAAGTCAAAAGGTCTCTCTTCTAATCTCTTTCTCTCTCAGTACTAGTAGGCTAAGTAACACCTCCCCTCTTCTCTCTCCTCAGTACAAGGCAGGCTAACAGTAAACGACCTCTGCTTGCTCTCTGCTGCTCTCGTAATGCAGGATACAGGATCCTA
>NC_036860.1:65008181-65015687 GCF_002910315.2 Salvelinus sp. IW2-2015
TGTAGCCATAGTGATAATGGATATGGTTCCATTTGGGATGTAGCCATAGTGATAATGGAATAATGGTTCCATTTGGGATGTAGCCATAGTGATAATGGATATGGTTCCATTTGGTACGTAGCCATAGTGATAATGAATACGGTTCCATTCGGGGCGTAGCCATAGTGATAATGAATACGGTTCCATTTGTGACGTAGCCATAGTGATAATGAATACGGTTCCATTTGGGACGTAGCCATAGTGATAATGAATACAGTTCCATTTGGGACGTAGCCATAGTGATAATGAATACAGTTCCATTTGAGACGTAGCCATAGTGATAATGAATACGGTTTCCATTTTGGGACGTAGCACATAGTGATATGAATACGGTTCCATTTGGGACGTAGCCATAGTGATAATGAATCGGTTCCATTCGGGACGTAGCCATCGTGATAATGAATTACGGTTCCATTTGGGACGTAGCCATAGTGATAATGAATAGGTTCCATTTCGGACGTAGCCATAGTGATAAGAATACGGTTCCATTTGGGACGTAGCCATAGTGATAATGAATACGGTTCCATTTGAGACGTAGCCATAGTGATAATGAATACGGTTCCATTTGAGACGTAGCCATAGTGATAATGAATAAGTTCCATTTGGGACGTAGCCATAGTGATAATGAATACAGTTCCATTTTGGGACGTAGCCATAGTGATAATGAATACGGTTCCATTTGAGACGTAGCCATAGTGATAATGAATACGGTTCCATTTGAGACGTAGCCATAGTGATAATGAATACAGTTCCATTTGGGACGTACCATAGTGATAATGAATATGGTTAATTTGAGACGTAGCCATAGTGATAATGAATATGGTTCATTTGAAATGTAGCCATAGTGATAATGAAATACAGTTCCATTTGAGACGTAGCCATAGTGATAATGAATACGGTTCATTTTGGGACGTAGCCATCGTGATAATGAATACGGTTCCATTTGGGACGTAGCCATAGTGATAATGAATACGGTTCCATTTGGGACGTAGCCATAGTGATAATGAATACGGTTCATTTGGGACGTAGCCATAGTGATAATGAATACGGTTCCATTTGGGACGTAGCCATAGTGATAATGAATACGGTTCATGGAGACGTAGCCATAGTGATAATGAATACGGTTACATTTGAGACGTAGCCATAGTGATAATGAATACAGTTCCATTTGGGACGTAGCCATAGTGATAATGAATACGGTTCCATTTGAGACGTAGCCATAGTGATAATGAATCACGGTCCATTTGAGACGTAGCCATAGTGTAAATGAATACAGTTCCATTTGGGACGTAGCCATAGTGATAATGAATATGTTCATTTGAGACGTAGCCATAGTAATATGAATAGGTTCCATTTGGGACGTAGCCATAGTGATAATGAATATGGTTCATTTGAAAGTAGCCATAGTGATAATGAATCACAGTTCCATTTGGGACGTAGCCATAGTGATAATGAATACGGTTCCATTTGGGACGTAGCCATAGTGATAATGAATACAGTTCCATTTGGGAGTAGCCATAGTGATAATGAATACAGTTCCATTTGGGACGTAGCCATAGTGATAATGAATACGGTTCATTTGGGACGTAGCCATAGTGATAAAGAATACGGTTCCATTTGGGACGTAGCCATAGTGATAATGAATAGTTATCTGAGACGTAGCCATAGTAATAATGAATAGTTCATTTGGGACGTAGCCATAGTGATAATGAATACGGTTCCTTTGAGATGTAGCCATAGTGATAATGAATAGTTCATTTGGGACGTAGCCATAGTGATAATGAATACGGTTCATTTGAGATGTAGCCATAGTGATAATGAATATGGTTCATTTGAATGTAGCCATAGTGATAATAATACGGTTCATTTGAGACGTAGCCATAGTGATAATGAATACGGTTCCATTTGGGACGTAGCCATAGTGATAATGAATATGGTTCATTTGGGACGTAGCCATAGTGATAATGAATATGGTTCATTTGGGACGTAGCCATGTGATAATGAATATGGTTCATTTGGGATGTAGCCATGTATGAATTGGTCATGATGTAGCAGATGATATTATATGAGTACCGGATGATTTCATTACGCAGTCACATCACAGAGCTGCTGCGTGTGTTTGTGTGAGAGAAAGAATGTGTGTAAGGGTGGTTGTGTGTAGGCCTTGACAACAGGGGTGTGTGTCTGAACTGTAAATCCCTGGCTGGCATGAAAACGATAATGGACTAGAGGCATTAGGCAAGACTACAGAGCCTCAGGCAGCGAGGCCCCTTGACACACAGCTCTGGATTTACCATGTTGCTTTTACACATTGCTAATGACTTTGGGACAAAGGTCAGTCAAAATGATGCAGAGCACACCCTCTCTTCTCTCTCCTCAGTACAGCAGGCTACAGTTCTCTCTCTCTCTCTCTCTCTCTCTCTCTCTCTCTCTCCTCTCTCTCTCTCTCTCTTCTCTTCTCTCTCTCCTCTCTCTCTCTCTCTCTCTCTCTCTCTCTCTCTCTCTCTCTTCTCTCTCTCTCTCTCTCTCTCTCTCTCTCTCTCTTCCTCTCTCTCTCTCTCTCTCTCTCTCTCTCTCTCTCTCTCTCTCTCTCTCTCTCTTTCCATCTCTCTCTCTCTCTCTCTCTCTCCTCTCTCCCTCTCCTCTCTCTCTCTCTCTCTCTCTCTCTCTCTCTCTCTCTCTCTCTCTCTCTCTCTCTCTCTCTCTCTCCTCTCTCCTCTTCTCTCGTCTCTCTCTCTTCTCCTCTTCTCTCTGTCTGTCTGGTCTGTCTGTCTGTCTGTCTGGTCTGCCTGTCTGTCCTGTCTGTCTGTCTGTCTGTCTGTCTGTCTGTCTGTCTGTCTGTCTGTGCATTGCTGGGTGTTTTGGAGTCTGAGTGTTTGGGTGTGGAAAGCTCTATCCTACCTAACTTTCTTGATTCTTTTCTTTTACATGTTATTTCTATGGTGGGAGGGTTAATGCAATATTGTTTTTTGGCGGTATCCAAAGTTTTTTTTTCAAAGTTGTGGTGGAAGAGGACAGAGTAACTTTCCTGGGGGTTGGAAAGGTGTATGGTGCGAATGGCTTCTCAGCCTAGCGCGGAGGAGACGCTGTCTATACAGCATGGATTCAGGTGTGTTCTGAGAACGGAATTAAGGTGGAGGAGTTGTCGCGGTCGGTGAACAGGTAGGAGCTGAGTTTATATCATTCTGCTTCTAGATGAACAAAGCTGTGGTTGTGTTCATGAAAAGGGTAATTTGGTCGGTAGGCTAATTGCTAGCGGAATATTTGTAAGGATGTGGTTGGTGCAATTTCACCTCTTCTACCCCTTCAACAAGAGTTGTAGTGGCAAATTTGCCTCCGTTTATCACGGATGATCAAATTAGGAAAGAGCTGATCTCCTCTCTCTAAACACAAGCAGAGGAGATGAAACCGAAGGGGAGGAGGAAAAAGGAGATATTCAGCTCTTTCCTAATTTGAATCATGACCGTGATAACGGGAGGCAAATTTTGCCACTTAATCTGACAAACGAACCTTGTTGCAGGGTAGAGAGAGGGTGAAATTGACAAGAAGACCCTGGAGGAACACAAACACAGGCTGCGTCCCAAATTACACCCTATTTCCTAGATAGTGCACTACGAGTCTTTGGTCAAAAGTAGTACCCTATGTAGCGAATAGAGTGCCATTTGGGACACACAGCCAACGTGGAGGGTCTGTGGTTCGGCTGAGGATCCCTTTGGTCTTCTGAGCAGTCTAAGAGCTCGTTAAGGTGTTGGCTTACTTCATTGTACAGGTTTTATTGTTTAACGAGGTAAGAGCATGACCTTGATTGAGGAGTAGAATGTACACTGTCCAATAAGAGTTTGGGAGTAAGGACCAATCAGGGAGTTTGAATTTGAGCTGCAGATTACAAAGACGTTCTTCTCACAGTAATTAGGGGAGATGCCTCTAGACATGTCTCTCATTGACTGACACACACAAATAATTCAACAGGTTTTCCCCCCCACTTGTTTAGTCTCCACACTTATTGCAATGTGAACATTAACCACKAGTCCTTGATATCAAAGCACTACATGACAGCCTTGGCCCCCAATGAATCAAGAAAACAGAGAGACAGTTCTCCATTGGGAAAMTGGTCTTCTAACCTAAATGGGACTTCCTGGTTACATAAATAAAAGCTATAGAGATGAAAGGGAGCCAGTGTTCCAGTTACCTTGACTGCGTAGGAGTTGGATGGGTCTGAGGCYCAGGCAGCAGAGTAGTAGACACCGTCTCCTGCATTACAGCTGGCCTTGTTACAGGTCAATTTGAACAGGGACCAGTTGCTCTCATCAAACCTCAGCGGGTTCTTRTGGCTGCGGGTGAAGTGGTCCTCACACTTCAGAGCCAGGCGGCGCAGCGATTCAGCATATAGGCCTCCCAGCTTGGAGTAGATCCCCTCTCTACTGTCTATGTTACTGAGCAGGGTCTGCAGCTGCAGSCCGGAGCCCTGGGTGGGTCCAGAGGCCGAGAGGTGGGGGGCGCTGAGCTGGGGGGAGGAGGAGGAGGTGATGCTGCCTCGGCTGTGACCCCCTAGTCGGCCCCGAACTTTCAGGGGTTCGTCCAGGGTCCGGGAGCGCAGGGGGTGTCCCAGAGGGGTGTGGCAGCGCTCTAAGGACTCAGAGGAGGAATAAATGGCCCGAGGGTCCATGGGGGAGGATGGAAGACTGGACAGGGATGGGACGTCAGGACAGGATACGTTGCTCTCAGAGCCACCGGTGAAGGGGAAGCAGGGGTATGCCCGGACTAAGGGTTTCCCGGCCATGTTGTCAGGGGCGGATAAGGCTCGATTCACCATTTTCTTTTCAGGTAGGGGCGGTGGCTGCAGCTGGTTGGACAGGGTGTTGCTAGAGAACGGGTCAATGTGAGGAGACCCTGGGGATGAGGCCATCGGGCTTCTGGGAAATGGCGAGGTGCACGACAGACGAGGGGCATCATGGGAACCTGCAGAGAGAGATACAATACATCAGTATTCATGTTGAACATCACACTGACACGTAACAGACACAAGAGAAGATATTACATTAAGAAAAAATGTTATATCCTGAAACACATGACCGGAGAACTACTAGAGGAATCAACACTTCTCTGCTCAAACAACTTCCCCCACAACAAAAAAACACAAATCAAATTGCCACAGCACAGATAAAACTTGTTCAAAATAACATCTCGCACTACTAAATCTTCACCGATTTACAGTATGCCCAACAGTCAGTTTAAGTGAACACACACCATAAACAGGATTAGTATAGAACAGGTACAGTCGGTCACCAKGGGTTCAGGCTGATACAGACTGAGTGCAGAGGCAGTAATAAGCAGAGTGAGGAGATTGACTTAACTGTCGCTAGTAGTTAATGTTTAACTGGAAGAGCTAGTGCCTCAGGTGCCTGTACTGATTCTTATAAATGGGAGCGTTGTGTCCCAGTGCCTCGTTAGCCCATAAAGCTATATTACCTCTTACACACATAACTACAGTACATTACCCCGTACACATAAACATATAGTACATTACCCATTACACAAACATATAGTACATTACCCCTTACACATATAATACATTACCCATTACACAAACATATAGTACATTACCCATTACACAAACATATAGTACATTACCCCTTACACATAAACATATAGTACATTACCCATTACACAAACATATAGTACATTACCCCTTACACATATAGTACATGACCCCTCACCTGTAAACTATTATTAAGAGTTACTTACATATCAGTGCATTCAATGAAGGTAGGTAAAACAACCACATGTCAATCACTGAAGCAAAACCTTCTAAATAACCTTTGAAAATCAGTGATACTACCCATAAACAGTAAACACATTAGCATACCCTCACCCATAAATCTACAGTACATTATCCACACCCCAACAGCATCTGACTGGGTGGCAGCAGCTCAGCAGGCTATTCGTAGTAGCTGCACCCATCCTGTCACCGTGGCCCTCCCTATAATGGCTTAGTCATATCAGTCAGTCAGTCAGRACACACACACACTTCATCTATTCAACGTTCCCTCGGAGGGTGTAGTGACAAGTTTAGAATGAGTTGGTGCACAATTTAAGGTTCAAGATGATGGTCACAGTGTCTGCCYTGCTGTACCATTAGGAAATAGTGAATTAAAGAGTAGACTATAAAGAATGTGAAACTCCACAYTCTTCCCCAGAGAGACAGATAATTGTGTGGTTGTTGACAGTAAGGCTGCATAGATAGGCTGTGCTCCCCATGCGACACTAAATGAGTAGGTTTCCAGGGGGGAAAATCTAAAGGAAAGATTGCATGTATGCATGGAGTGGCAAAAGCCCTTATTTTCCTAGTTATCACAGTCCCATAATTATCTCTTCAAACACTTCCCAGGAAGTGAGGCAATTACAGACTGTCTGGGAGTCACTGACGATGTCCCAATTCGCACCCTATTCCCTATGTAGTGCAATAGTTTTGAACAGAGCCGTATCGGGCCCTGGTCAAAAGAAGTGCACTAGATAGGGAATAGGGTGCCATTTGGGCCGCATCCACTGGGCTTTAGACCATATATGGAGAGATGAAGACGGGTGACGCCAAACCAAACGAAGGTGCGTCAGACCTCAGTCAGCAGCGTGCAGGGTCACACACACTCTTTGTGGAAAATGACACATCTCAAAACAAAGGCTGACAGACATACACACACACTCAGTCTAAAAGAGGAAGAGGACAGAGGAAGAGGACACTACTTATTTTACTATAACCTCATATCTGTTACTACAACCTKATATCGGGGCGGCAGGAAGCCTAGTGGTTAGAGCGTTGGGCCAGTAACCGAAAATGTGCTAGATCGAATCCCCGAGCTGACAAGGTAAAACTCTGTCGCCTCTCTCAGCCTATTGCGGACAGTCTGAGCACTGATGGAGGGATTGTGCATTCCTGGTGAAACTCGGGCAGTTGTTGTTGCCATCCTGTACCTGTCCCGCAGGTGTGATGTTCGGATGTACCGATCCTGTGCAGGTGTTGTTACACGTGGTCTGCCACTGCGAGGACGATCAGCTGTCCGTCCTGTCTCCCTGTAGCGCTGTCTTATTGTTTAGGCGTCTCCACAAAGTAAGGGACATTGGCAATTTAATTGCCTGGGACATCTGCAGTCTCATGGCCTCCTTGCAGCCTGCCCTACGGCACGTTATCTGGTGCATGATGATGTAGGGACGCTGGGCATGCTTGTTTCTGTTTTATATTCCAGAGTCAGTAGTAAAGGCTCTTTAGTTGTCTATAGGTTTGTATATGTGACGCTTATGGCATTCTGCCAAGTGTTAGGTTGGATCTTTAGATTGACAGTGGTTCATCAACTGTTAGTGTCTAGACACAGGTGATGTCATTTAATTGTTTATGGTTCATTGAACCAAGATAGGAAAACCTGGTGTTTAACCTTTACACTGAAAGTTGTGAAGTTTATTTGATTTTTACAG
>NC_036860.1:65016034-65019609 GCF_002910315.2 Salvelinus sp. IW2-2015
CTCTGGGGCACCATTCCAACAGCATCAGATATGATACGTGTAGTTGCTCTCAAAACAATGTTTTCTCATGGATCTCTCGGCCCTAGTTATATGTCCCGGCGGGTGGCTATAACAGTTACCAGAATCAGAGAGGGCTCTGTTGGAGTCTCCAGGCAAGCTGTCGGTGGAGGCTGTAGGCAAGCTGTCGAAGGAGGCTTTAACATTTACTCACCAGAATCAGAGAGGGCTCTGTTGGAGTCTCCAGGCAAGCTGTCGGTGGAGGCTGTAGGCAAGCTGCTGCTCCCCAGGCCACGGAGACTGTGGGTCAGGCTCTCGACAGAGCCCTGCTGGCTGCAGTGGTCCAGCTCCATACTGCTCTGGCTCATCTTACCAGTCACCCTGCAGAGAGCGTAACAGAGGATATTACTCTGGGGGATGATGTTTGGTACCTTATCTAATTTCCATAACCAGGAAGTTAACGCAACAGCTTCCCACCATTAAAAACAAATTACCACTGTTATCAAAACCGGCTGATGCTTACACGGCTTACAAACACCTAACAAAATGTCTCTATTGCAGCTCTCAACAATAACAGACAGTGTTCTCTCTTCCAACCTGTTAAACCAAACATGTTAGTTCTCTTGTGTAATTTCAGCGAACAGGTAAAGCGTGTGTGTGTGTGTGTGTGCGTGTTGCGCTGCCTGTCAGTTTTGCTTCAGGCTGAGAGACGGTTCTTTACAATCTATCGTTGTCTCTGTGAGCCAAACATCTAGTTTCCCTCTCATCTAGATACCTCAACATATCTGGATGTAAAAAAGACGGTTAAGCCACTACATGAGGTAAACGGCCTCCACTCTTCACAAGAACACATGAAACGTCAGATACTAGTCTCACTTCCTCTTCCGAGAGGAACACTCTTCTGGCTGAGTGAATGCTTYTTATTGCTGTGTCTCTTAAAAATCTACATTTTGCAGAATTTTGGTATTTTGTTCATTAGTCCGCTACTGATAGAGACAAAATGTTTTGCATGTCAGCAGTCAAGTTTAAGATATTGGACTTTCAAGACTAATGAAAAAAATACCAAAAGATGTTTTTTGAGTGTAGTTTCCCTTTATGATAAATAATTGATGACACACAYAACTCAGTCTCATAGTCTTCTCAGTGCCAAGTTATGAAAAAGAGACAATACATATACTTCCTAGAGCTAGGGAATAATAATGACGTTTTTGAAAATGTCTTCCACTTTTCCATTAGAGTAATTTCCCTGCCAACATCCTACACTGTACTCTAAACATATAGAGGAATCCATMTTTTGCTTTCCCATGCCATGATAGCTCCTATCTGAATGAAAAGGAGCCCCTGATACCCTCTGGGGGTAGTTTTCCTAATCATGGGGTCCAATTAGGCTGAGTGACAGGCTAGGCAAATCTGAATCTCATTGCTATTCAATTGCTTCATTCTAGCTGGTTAATGGGTCAAACTGAGCATAGCCCCGGATCCTTCATCTCAGCTCAGATTGACTGGCTCTATTGCTCTATCCACTAGGTCTTTAAACTTCAATCACACCGTAAACCCCTCAATAAACAGCAGTGCAGGTGTGTGTGTGTACCCTCATACATGAGCAGAGCAAAACCCACGACCATTTTTCAGACCAAACAAAGGCGTATGATGATGAGACGATGGAAATGAGGCGGAGACATATGGTAATAGACAAAGGGTGTGTGTGTGTGTCTGTGTGTCGTCTCATTTGTATTGTAGGCTATAGCATAAATCACCTTCAAAAATAAAATGTCAGTGTACGGGGTAATCCATCTGCATTTGTTTGGAGCTCAGTACTTACAACTAATATGTAATAAGTAAACAACAGTGCTATGGAACTGTTGACACGGATATCATTTAAAGAAGCATCAGGGTTGAGGGGACTCTATAAGGGGACTCTACAGATGGCGGTGTTGAAAGCTGAGCCCCACTAGCATCCTGGTTGGGGCTGTGGCGGTCATGAAATTGTGTCAGCCGGTGATTGTCAAGCCGGTCTCACGGTAATTGACCGTTAATTAAAAACATCCAGCATCTCCTGGCTTCCATGCATTGCCTACAAGCCACCAATGCAGACCTTTGGAACATCTACATTTTAAAAAGTCTAATAAATCCATTTAATATAGTCTACACCTTCACAATAAACCAATCATTTATTTTAGACAGGTTTAGACATGATATGCAGAAAATGTCTATTTTAGAAGAACAATATAGCATATGTAACAGTATAACTTTATGGCGTCCCCTCGCCCCGACTCGGGGAAACACTACTTCTAGGTTTCAGAGCAAGTGACGTAACTGATTGAAACGCTATTAGCGCGTACCCGCTAACTAGCTAGCCATTTCACATCCGTTATACTCACCCCCCTTTCAACCTCCTCCTTTTCCGCAGCAACCAGTGATCCAGGTCACGGCACCAATGTAACAGTATAACTTTACGTCGTCCCCTCGCCCCGACACGGGCGCGAACCAGGGACCCTCTGCACACATCAACAATGGTCGCCCACGAAGCATCGTTACCCATCGCTCCACAAAGACCGCGGCCCTTGCAGAGGCTTAAAAATCCTTCTTTAACCGGTCTCCTCCCTTCATCTACACTGATTGAAGTGGATTCACCAAGTGACAACAATAAGGGATCATAGCTTTGACCTGTATTCAGCTGGTCAGTTTGTCATGGAAAGAGCAGATGTTCCTAATGTTTTATAAATTCAGTTACTATCACTACTACTGGGTAACATATATAAAAAAACATTTCTCTCCCAGGTCATGATGAACATTTACATTGAACAATGAAACAAAACAATTCAGACAAGTGTATGCCTGAAAGAGGAAGTGGAATAGGGAATAGGACCAGGGAAGGACAGCTCTGGCTGAAATAGATTACTGAGAACATGATTTCTGTTTACAGAGCAAAGGGTGACCTTGGCAAGTAGCAGAGAGTGGTAGAGGATGAGATGAGGGTTAGCTACAGAGTGGTAGAGGATGAGATGAGGGTTAGATACAGNGGTAGAGGATGAGATGAGGGTTAGATACAGAGTGGTAGAGGATGAGATGAGGGTTAGATACAGAGTGGTAGAGGATGAGATGAGGGTTAGATACATAGTGGTAGAGGATCATATGAGGGTTAGATACAGAGTGGTAGAGGATGATGAGGGTTAGATGAGTAATTAAGTACTCAAACGGACTTCAAAGCTCAATCTGTAACCATTGACTATTTGGTGGAATGTGCTCTGTGGCTGACCGAACAGGCAAGTGAAATTGTCTCAAAGACGTTAACAGMGCTAAGATTGAATCATACTACACCAGCTCCGACGCTCGTCTTATGTGGCAGGGCTTGCAAACTATTACAGACTACAAAGGGAAGCACAGCCGCGAGCTGCCCAGTGACACGAGCCTACCAGACGAGCACAAATCACTTCAATGCTCGCATCGAGGCAAGCAACACTGAGGCATGCATGAGAGCATCAGCTGTTCCGGACGACTGTGTGATCACGCTCTCCGTAGCCGACGTGAGTAAGACCTTTAAACAGGTCAACACACACAAGGCTGCGGGGCCAGAC